>NW_027063258.1:34297-70194 GCF_032884065.1 Artemia franciscana | reverse complement strand
ACTCATAGAAATAGTAGATAGACTAGCTAGAATCAAACTTTCTTGTATTCTAATAGATTTTAAAAAACTTACTATTGATTCTAGACCAGCTAGAATCAATAGTAGATGGACTAGCTAGAATCAATAATTAAATCTATTTGAATGACGAATCAAACTTTCACTGCTGAATCTATTAAATCTATTTGAATCTAGAATCAAACTTTCACTGCTGAATCTATTAAATCTATTTGAATATCGGCCACCTAGAGGACTAGAGGAAAATGTCCAGAATCAAAGTTTTAATAAAATTTTATTTCTATGAGTTTTATTAAACTTTCTTGTATTCTAATTGATTTTAAAAACTTACTATTGATTCTAGACCAGCTA
Organism: Artemia franciscana; assembly: GCF_032884065.1. Taxonomy (NCBI): domain Eukaryota; kingdom Metazoa; phylum Arthropoda; class Branchiopoda; order Anostraca; family Artemiidae; genus Artemia; species Artemia franciscana. The sequence continues at coordinate 69,828 of NW_027063258.1, read as the reverse complement.
GAATCAATAGTAGATAGACTAGCTAGAATCAATAAAACTTTTAATAGATTCAGCAGTGAAAGTTTGATTCTAGCTAGTCTATCTACTATTTCTATGAGTCATATGCAAGAATATAATATCGGTAGAAATAGACAATAATATCGGCCACTGCGCGTCTTTTCTAAAATGACGTCTTGCATATGACTCCGTTAATAAATGACTTTTAAAGTCATTAGAAAAAAAAAATTTCAGCTATGAATCTAGTAAGCAAGAGTCATATGCAAGACGTCATTTTAGAAAAGACGCGCAGTGGCCGATATTATTGTCTATTTAATAGACAATAATATCTTATACAATAAAATCAATTTAGAATACAAGAAAGTTTGATTCTAGCTAGTCTATCTACTATTTCTTATCAATTTCTACTATTTTCTGTTCGTGGATTTGCTTACTAGGTCAGAGGTCTACTCATCTAGATCTCTAGATTAGATCTAGTCTATCTACTATTTCTATGAGTCATATGCAAGACCTCATTTTAGAAAAGACGCGCAGTGGCGGATATTATTGTCTATTTCTACCGATATTATATTCTTGCATATGACTCATAGAAATAGTAGATAGACTAGCTAGAATCAAACTTTCACTGCTGAATCTATTAAAAGTTTTATTGATTCTAGCTAGTCTATCTACTATTGATTCTATTGACAATAGATTATCGAATTTGCTAGAATAGTATCGCGCAAGCCTTCACTAGATATAATTTCACTAGATATAACTTTATGGCGCAGCCTTCACTAGAAACAGTGAAGAAGTTTGATTCTAGCTAGGCTATCTACTATTTCAGTTTGATATATAATATCGGCTAGAGAATGGGTTAGTCTATATCGGCCACTGCGCGTCTTTTCTAAAAATGACGTCTTGCCTCGGCCACTGCGCGTCTTTTCTAAAATGACGTCTGCATATGACTCATAGAAATAGTAGATAGACTAGCTAGAATCAAACTTTCACTGTTTCTAGTGAAGGCTTGCGGCCTTGTGCAAAATATTTTCCTCTAGGCCTCTAGGTGGCCGATATTACAATAGATTTAATAGATATTCTAGAACTCTAGAATATAATATCTACTATTGATTCTAGCTGGTCTAGAATCAATAGTAAGTTTTTAAAATCAATTAGATGAAAAGATGAAAAGGATACAGCAAATGACGTCTTGCATATGACTCATAGAAATAGTAGATAGACTAGCTAGAATCAAACTTTCTTGTACTCTAATGATTTTAAAAACTTACTATTGATTCTAGACCAGCTAGAATCAATAGTAGATAGACTAGCTAGAATCAATAATTAAATCTATTTGAATGACGAATCAAACTTTCACTGCTGAATCTATTAAATCTATTTGAATCTAGAATCAAACTTTCACTGCTGAATCTATTAAATCTATTTGAATATCGGCCACCTAGAGGCCTAGAGGAAAATGTCCAGAATCAAAGTCTTATAAAATTTTATTTCTATGAGTTTTATTAAACTTTTTTGTATTCTAATTGATTTTAAAAACTTACTATTGATTCTAGACCAGCTAGAATCAATAGTAGATAGACTAGCTAGAATCAATAATTAAATCTATTTGAATGACGAATCAAACTTTCACTGCTGAATCTATAAATCTATTTGAATCTAGAATCAAACTTTCACTGCTGAATCTATTAAATCTATTTGAATATCGGCCACCTAGAGGCCTAGAGAAAAATGTCCAGAATCAAAGTTTTATAAAATTTTGTTTCTATGAGTTTTATAAACTTTCTTGTATTCTAATTGATTTTAAAAACTTACTATTGATTCTAGACCAGCTAGAATCAATAGTAGATAGACTAGCTAGAATCAATAAAACTTTTAATAGATTCAGCAGTGAAATTTTGATTCTAGCTAGTCTATCTACTATTTCTATGAGTCATATGCAAGAATATAATATCGGTAGAAATAGAAAATAATATCGGCCACTGCGCGTCTTTTCTAAAATGACGTCTTGCATATGACTCCGTTTAATAAATGACTTTTAAAGTCATTAGAAAAAAAAAAAAAAATTTTTCAGCTATGAATCTAGTAAGCAAGAGTCATATGCAAAACGTCATTTTAGAAAAGACGCGCAGTGGCCGATATTATTGTCTATTTAATAGACAATAATATCTTATACAATAAAATCAATTAGAATACAAGAAAGTTTGATTCTAGTTAGTCTATCTACTATTTCTTATCAATTTCTACTATTTCTGTTCTGTGGATTTGCTTACTAGGTCAGAGATCTACTCATCTAGATCTCTAGATGAGATCTAGTCTATCTACTATTTCTCTGAGTCATATGCAAGACGTCATTTTAGAAAAGACGCGCAGTGGCCGATATTATTGTCTATTTCTACGATATTATTTTCTTGCATATGACTCATAGAAATAGTAGATAGACTAGCTAGAATCAAACTTTCACTGCTGAACTATCTATTAAAAGTTTTATTGAAGTTTTATTAAACGGGGCGGTGGTTCGTGGATTTGCTTACTAGGTCAGAGTTATGGACTTGCATATGAGAATATGCGTATGACTCATAGAAATAGAATCAAACTTTCACTGCTGAATCTATTAAAAGTTTTATTGATTCTAGCTAGTCTATATACTATTGATTCTAGCTGGTCTAGAATCAATAGATTAGAATTCTAGAACCATATGCAAGACGTCACATACGAACTAGTGCTATTCTATTGATTCTATTAGAATCAAACAGAAAGTTTGATTCTAGATTCAAATAGATTTGAATCTATTTATTGAATAGTGAAAAAGTCTTTTCTAAAATGACGTCTTGCATATGACTCATAGAAAATAGTAGATAGACTAGCTAGAATCAAAATATTTTGCACAAGGACTTGCATATGAGAATATGCGTATGACTCATAGAAATAGAATCAAACTTTCACTGCTGAATCTATTAAAAGTTTTATTGATTCTAGCTAGTCTATCTACTATTGATTCTAGCTGGTCTAGAATCAATAGTAAGTTTTTTAAAATCAATTAGAATACAAGAAAGTTTGATTCTAGCTAGTCTATCTACTATTTCTATGAGTCATATGCAAGACGTCATTTTAGAAAAGACGCGAAGTGGCCGATATTATTGTCTATTTAATAGACAATAATATCTTGTATATCGGAATAGTAGATAGTTTGATTCTAGCTAGTCTATCTACTATTTCTATGAGTTTTATTTGTCTATTCTAGCTAGCCTATCTACTATTTCTATGAGTCATATGTAAGACGTCATTTTAGAAAAGACGCGCAGTGGCCGATATTATTGTCTATTTCTACCGATATTATATTCTTGCATATGACTCATAGAAAATAGTAGATAGACTAGCTAGAATCAAACTTTCACTGCTGAATCTATTAAAAGTTTTATTGATTCTAGCTAGTCTATCTACTATTGATTCTATTGACAATAGAGTATCGAATTTGCTAGAATAGTATCGCGCAAGCCTTCACTAGATATAATTTCACTAGATATAACTTTATGGCGCAAGCCTTCACTAGAAACAGTGAAAGTTTGATTCTAGCTAGTCTATCTACTATTTCAGTTTGATATATAATATCGGCTAGAGAATGGGTTAGTCTATATCGGCCACTGCGCGTCTTTTCTAAAATGACGTCTTGCATCGGCCACTGCGCGTCTTTTCTAAAATGACGTCTTGCATATGACTCATAGAAATAGTAGATAGACTAGCTAGAATCAAACTTTCACTGTTTCTAGTGAAGGCTTGCGGCCTTGTGCAAAATATTTTCCTCTAGGCCTCTAGGTGGCCGATATTCAAATAGATTTAATACATATTCTAGAACTCTAGAATATAATATCTACTATTGATTCGAGCTGGTCTAGAATCAATAGTAAGTTTTTAAAATCAATTAGATGAAAAGATGAAAAGGATACAGCGAATGACGTCTTACATATGGCTCATAGAAATAGTAGATAGACTAGCTAGAATCAAACTTTCTTGTACTCTAATTGATTTTAAAAACCTACTATTGATTCTAGACCAGCTAGAATCAATAGTAGATAGACTAGCTAGAATCAATAATTAAATCTGTTTGAATGACGAATCAAACTTTCACTGCTGAATCTATTAAATCTATTTGAATCTAGAATCAAACTTTCACTGCTGAATCTATTAAATCTATTTGAATATCGGCCACCTTGAGGCCTAGAGGAAAACGTCCAGAATCAAAGTTTTATAAAATTTTATTTCTTTGAGTTTTATTAAACTTTTTTGTATTCTAATTGATTTTAAAAACTTACTATTGATTCTAGACCAGCTACAATCAATAGTAGATAGACTAGCTAGAATCAATAAAAATTTTAGTAGATTCAGCAGTGAAAGTTTGATTCTAGCTAGTCTATCTACTATTTCTATGAGTCATATGCAAGAATATAATATCGGTAGAAAAAGACAATAATATCGGCCACATCGCGTCTTTTCTAAAATGACGTCTTGCATATGACTCCGTTTAATAAATGACTTTTAAAGTCATTAGAAAAAAAAATAAAAATTTTTCAGCTATGAATCTAGTAAGCAAGAGTCATATGCAAGACGTCATTTTAGAAAAGACGCGCAGTGGCCGATATTATTGTCTATTTAATAGACAATAATATCTTATACAATAAAATCAATTAGAATACAAGAAAGTTTGATTCTAGCTAGTCTATCTACTATTTCTTATCAATTTCTACTATTTCTGTTCGTGGATTTGCTTACTAGGTCAGAGATCTACTCATCTAGATCTCTAGATGAGATCTAGTCTATCTACTATTTCTATGAGTCATATGCAAGACGTCATTTTAGAAAAGACGCGCAGTGGCCGATATTATTGTCTATTTCTACGATATTATTGTCTTGCATATGACTCATAGAAATAGTAGATAGACTAGCTAGAATCAAACTTTCACTGCTGAATATATCAAAAGTTTTATTGAAGTCTTATTAAACGGGGCGGTGTTCGTGGATTTGCTTACTAGGTCAGAGTTATGGACTTGCATATGAGAATATGCGTATGACTCATAGAAATAGAATCAAACTTTCACTGCTGAATCTATTAAAAGTTTTATTGATTCTAGCTAGTCTATCTACTATTGATTCTAGCTGGTCTAGAATCAATGGATTAGAATTCTAGAACCATATGCAAGACGTCACATACGAATTAGTGCTATTCTATTGATTCTATTAGAATCAAACAGAAAGTTTGATTCTAGATTCAAATAGATTTGAATCTATTTATTGAATAGTGAAAAAGTCTAAAATGACGTCTTGCATATGACTCATAGAAATAGTAGATAGACTAGCTAGAATCAAAATATTTTGCACAAGGACTTGCATATGAGAATATGCGTATTACTCATAGAAATAGAATCAAACTTTCACTGCTGAATCTATTAAAAGTTTTATTGATTCTAGCTAGTCTATCTACTATTGATTCTAGCTGGTCTAGAATCAATCGTAAGTTTTTAAAATCAATTAGAATACAAGAAAGTTTGATTCTAGCTAGTCTATCTACTATTTCTATGAGTCATATGCAAGACGTCATTTTAGAAAAGACGCGCAGTGGCCGATATTATTGTCTATTTAATAGACAATAATATCTTGTATATCGGAATAGTAGATAGTTTGATTCTAGCTAGTCTATCTACTATTTCTATGAGTTTTATTTGTCTATTCTAGCTAGTCTGTCTACTATTTCTATGAGTCATATGCAAGACGTCATTTTAGAAAAGACGCGCAGTGGCCGATATTATTGTCTATTTCTACCGATATTATATTCTTGCATATGACACATAGAAATAGTAGATAGACTAGCTAGAATCAAACTTTTACTGCTGAATCTATTAAAAGTTTTATTGATTCTAGCTAGTCTATCTACTATTGATTCTATTGACAATAGATTATCGAATTTGCTAGAATAGTATCGCGCAAGCCTTCACTAGATATAATTTCACTAGATATAACTTTATGGCGCAAGCCTTCACTAGAAACAGTGAAAGTTTGATTCTACCTAGTCTATCTACTATTTCAGTTTGATATATAATATCGGCTAGAGAATGGGTTAGTCTATATCGGCCACTGCGCGTCTTTTCTAAAATGACGTCTTGCATCGGCCACAGCGCGTCTTTTCTAAAATTACGTCTTGCATATGACTCATAGAAATAGTAGATAGACTAGCTAGAATCAAACTTTCACTGTTTCTAGTGAAGGCTTGCGGCCTTGTGCAAAATGTTTTCCTCTAGGCCTCTAGGTGGCCGATATTCAAATAGATTTAATAGATATTCTAGAACTCTAGAATATAATATCTACTATTGATTCTAGCTGGTCTAGAATCAATAGTAAGTTTTTAAAATCAATTAGATGAAAAGATGAAAAGGATACAGCGAATGACGTCTTGCATATGACTCATAGAAATAGTAGATAGACTAGCTAGAATCAAACTTTCTTGTATTCTAATTGATTTTAAAAACTTACTATTGATTCTAGACCAGCTAGAATCAATAGTAGATAGACTAGCTAGAATCAATAATTAAATCTATTTGAATGACGAATCAAACTTTCACTGCTGAATCTATTAAATCTATTTGAATCTAGAATCAAACTTTCACTGCTGAATCTATTAAATCTATTTGAATATCGGCCACCTAGAGGCCTAGAGGAAAATGTCCAGAATCAAAGTTTTATAAAATTTTATTTTTATGAGTTTTATTAAACTTTCTTGTATTCTAATTGATTTTAAAAACTTACTATTGATTCTAGACCAGCTAGAATCAATAGTAGATAGACTAGCTAGAATCAATAAAACTTTTAATAGATTCAGCAGTGAAAGTTTGATTCTAGCTAGTCTATCTACTATTTCTATGAGTCATATGCAAGAATATAATATCGGTAGATATTGCTACCGATAAAATTGCTGAGGATCTGGAAGATGCGGCTAGACGGCATAATAGTAAAATATTATACTGGCATGTTAATAAATTGAAAGGGAGTAGCCGATCCGGACTAGTCCCAGTTAAAGATAGAAATGGGGCCACAATTAGTGATAAGGAAAAAGTTAAAGAAAGATGGGTGGAACATTTTGAAAATGTGCTAAATCGAGATACAGTTGCAGGAAAAGATATAGATGAAAATGAAAAAGTTTGTGATACCTTGGATGTGAAGGAAGATTTGTTTAGTGAGGAAGAATTAGCGACAGTACTAGAAGGATTAAAAAATAATAAGGCCCCAGGTGCTGATAGTATGATTAATGAGTTCCTTAAATATGGTGGCTCTGAGGTTAGGAATAAGCTACTGAAGATTATGAACATGATTTTTGAAAAAGGGGAAGTACCCAATGATTTTAGGAAAACCTTAATTAAACCACTGTATAAGAAAGGTGACAAGAGTGAATGTCGTAATTATCGAGGCATTAGTCTGGTCTCTGTAGGTAGCAAATTACTGAGTAATATGATACTTTTTAGACTGAGACATGCTGTAGACAAAGTTTTAAGGGAAGAACAATGCGGTTTTAGAAAAGGTAGAGGATGTGTCGACCATGTTTTCACTCTTAGGTTAATAATTGAGAAGTCCCTTCGTTGTCAAACACCTTTGGTCCTTAGTTTTATCGATTATGAGCAAGCTTTCGATTCTGTTGATAGAACAGCGTTAACAAAGGTCTTATCGTTATATGGTATACCAGAAAAATACATTAAAGTGATTTGCGCTATGTACGAGAATAATACTGCTGCGGTTATGGTAGGAAATGAGGTTAGCAACTGGTTTTGTATTAAATCAGGAGTTAAGCAGGGTTGTGTTCTATCCCCCTTTATATGGATCATTTTGATGGACTTCGTCTTAAGGAGCACAGGAAAGGCAATTGGAGACCATGGAATCAAATGGGGAGGAAGAACGCTCCTGGACTTAGATTATGCTGATTATTTAAGCATATTAGATGAAAGTGTGAGCAAAATGAATGAATTTTTAGAGGTTTTACGATTTCAGGGTGCTAAAATAGGCTTGAAAATTAATGTTAAGAAGACTAAGTCACTAAGGCTAGGGATAAGTGAAGATGAACAGGTGACCTTAGGTAACGAAAAGATTGATCAGGTTGGGAGCTTCAGTTACCTTGGTAGTATTATTAGTAAAGATGGTGGGAGTAGTGAAGATGTTAAAAGTAGAATAGCTAAAGCTCAGGGTGTTTTTTCACAGTTAAAAAAAGTTTGGAAGAATAGAAAGATAAGCCTACAAACCAAGATTAGAATATTGGAAGCTACAGTGAGGACAGTGGTCAAATATGGCTCTGAAGCATGGACACTCCGAAAAGCAGATGAAAATTTACTAGATGTTTTCCAGAGAAATTGCCTACGGATTGTTCTGGGTACCCGGCTGACTGACCGTATTTCAAACAGTAGGTTGTACGAAAAGTGTGGTTTAATCCCGCTTTCTGGGGCTATAATGAAAGAAAGGTTGAGATGGCTAGGCCACGTTCTACGGATGAAGGATGACAGATTACCGAAGATTGTCCTTTTTGGCCAACCGTCTGGGGCTACACGGAAAGCAGGTCGTCCTTGTCTGGGTTGGGAGGATGTCATAAATAAGGATTTAAAGGAAATGGGAACTTCCTGGGAGGGTGTAATGAGGGAGGCTTTAATAGATTAGGTTGGAGGAGGAGCGTGCGTAGCTGTGTTGGCCTCAGGCGGCTTGGTGCTGCAGTGAGTTATTAGTAGTAGTAGTAGTAGAAATAGACAATAATATCGGCCACTGCGCGTCTTTTCTAAAATGACGTCTTGCATATGACTCCGTTTAATAAATGACTTTTAAAGTCATTAGAAAAAAAAAAAAATTTTCCGCTATGAATCTAGTAAGCAAGAGTCATATGCAAGACGTCATTTTAGAAAAGACGCGCAGTGGCCGATATTATTGTCTATTTAATAGACAATAATATCTTATACAATAAAATCAATTAGAATACAAGAAACTTTGATTCTAGCTAGTCTATCTACTATTTCTTATCAATTTCTACTATTTCTGTTCGTGGATTTACTTACTAGGTCAGAGATCTACTCATCTAGATCTCTAGATGAGATCTAGTCTATCTACTATTTCTATGAGTTATATGCAAGACGTCATTTTAGAAAAGACGCGCAGTGGCCGATATTATTGTCTATTTCTACGATATTATTGTCTTGCATATGACTCATAGAAATAGTAGATAGACTAGCTAGAATCAAACTTTCACTGCTGAATCTATTAAAAGTATTATTGATTCTAGCTAGTCTATCTACTACTGATTCTAGCTGGTCTAGAATCAATAGTAAGTTTTTAAAATCAATTAGAATACAAGAAAGTTTAATAAAACTCATAGAAATAAAATTTTATAAAACTTTGATTCTGGACATTTTCCTCTAGGCCTCTAGGTGGCCGATATTCAAATAGATTCAATAGATTCAGCAGTGAAAGTTTGATTCTAGATTCAAATAGATTTAATAGATTTTAAAGTTTTATTGATTCTAGCTAGTCTATCTACTATTGATTCTAGCTGGTCTAGAATCAATAGTAAGTTTTTAAAATCAATTAGAATACAAGAAAGTTTGATTCTAGCTAGTCTATCTACTATTTCTATGAGTCATATGCAAGACATCATTTTAGAAAAGACGCGCAGTGGCCGATATTATTGTCTATTTAATAGACAATAATATCTTGTATATCGGAATAGTAGATAGTTTGATTCTAGCTAGTCTATCTACTATTTCTATGAGTTTTATTTGTCTATTCTAGCTAGTCTATCTACTATTTCTATGAGTTTTATGCAAGACGTCATTTTAGAAAAGACGCGCAGTGGCCGATATTATTGTCTATTTCTACCGATATTATATTCTTGCATATGACTCATAGAAATAGTAGATAGACTAGCTAGAATCAAACTTTCACTGCTGAATCTATTAAAAGTTTTATTGATTCTAGCTAGTCTATCTACTATTGATTCTATTGACAATAGATTATCGAATTTGCTAGAATAGTATGGCGCAAGCCTTCACTAGAAACAGTGAAAGTTTGATTCTAGCTAGTCTATCTACTATTTCAGTTTGATATATAATATCGGCTAGAGAATGGGTTAGTCTATATCGGCCACTGCGCGTCTTTTCTAAAATGACGTCTTGCATCGGCCACTGCGCGTCTTTTCTAAAATGACGTCTTGCATATGACTCATAGAAATAGTAGATAGACTAGCTAGAATCAAACTTTCTTGTATTCTAATTGATTTTAAAAACTTACTATTGATTCTAGACCAGCTAGAATCAATAGTAGATAGACTAGCTAGAATCAATAAAACTTTTAATAGATTCAGCAGTGAAAGTTTGATTCTAGCTAGTCTATCTACTATTTCTATGAGTCATATGCAAGAATATAATATCGGTAGAAATAGACAATAATATCGGCCACTGCGCGTCTTTTCTAAAATGACGTCTTGCATATGACTCCGTTTAATAAATGACTTTTAAAGTCATTAGAAAAAAAATAAAATTTTTCAGCTATGAATCTAGTAAGCAAGAGTCATATGCAAGACGTCATTTTAGAAAAGACGCGCAGTGGCCGATATTATTGTCTATTTAATAGACAATAATATCTTATACAATAAAATCAATTAGAATACAAGAAAGTTTGATTCTAGCTAGTCTATCTACTATTTCTTATCAATTTCTACTATTTCTGTTCGTGGATTTGCTTACTAGGTCAGAGATCTACTCATCTAGATCTCTAGATGAGATCTAGTCTATCTACTATTTCTATGAGTCATATGCAAGACGTCATTTTAGAAATACGCGCAGTGGCCGATATTATTGTCTATTTCTACGATATTATTGTCTTGCATATGACTCATAGAAATAGTAGATAGACTAGCTAGAATCAATTTTTCACTGCTGAATCTATTAAAAGTTTTATTGAAGTTTTATTAAACGGGGCGGTGTTCGTGGATTTGCTTACTAGGTCAGAGTTATGGACTTGCATATGAGAATATGCGTATGACTCATAGAAATAGAATCAAACTTTCACTGCTGAATCTATTAAAAGTTTTATTGATTCTAGCTAGTCTATCTACTATTGATTCTAGCTGGTCTAGAATCAATAGATTAGAATTCTAGAACCATATACAAGACGTCACATACGAACTAGTGCTATTCTATTGATTCTATTAGAATCAAACAGAAAGTTTGATTCTAGATTCAAATAGATTTGAATCTATTTATTGAATAGTGAAAAAGTCTTTTCTAAAATGACGTCTTGCATATGACTCATAGAAATAGTAGATAGACCAGCTAGAATCAAAATATTTTGCACCAGGACTTGCATATGAGAATATGCGTATGACTCATAGAAATAGAATCAAACTTTCACTGCTGAATCTATTAAAAGTTTTATTGATTCTAGCTAGTCTATCTACTATTGATTCTAGCTGGTCTAGAATCAATAGTAAGTTTTAAAAATCAATTAGAATACAAGAAAGTTTGATTCTAGCTAGTCTATCTACTATTTCTATGAAATAGTAGATAGACTAGCTAGAACCAAACTTTCACTGCTGAATCTATTAAAAATTTTATTGATTCTAGCTAGTCTATCTACTATTGATTCTATTGACAATACATTATCGAATTTGCTAGAATAGTATCGCGCAAGCCTTCACTAGATATAATTTCACTAGATATAACTTTATGGCGCAAGCCTTCGCCTGAAACAGTGAAAGTTTGATTCTAGCTAGTCTATCTACTATTTCAGTTTGATATATAATATCGGCTAGAGAATTGGTTAGTCTATATCGGCCACTGCGCGTCTTTCTAAAATGACGTCTTGAATCGGCCACTGCGCGTCTTTTCTAAAATGACGTCTTGCATATGACTCATAGAAATAGTAGATAGACTAGCTAGAATAAAACTTTCACTGCTGAATCTATTAAGCCGATGCAAGCAAAATATTTTCCTCTAGGCCTCTAGGTGGCCGATATTCAAATAGATTTAATAGATATTCTACTACTCTAGAATATAATATCTACTATTGATTCTAGCTGGTCTAGAATCAATAGTAAGTTTTAAACTTACTATTCTAGACCAGCTAGAATCAGTAGTAGATAGACTAGCTAGAATCAATAATTAAATCTATTTGAATGACGAATCAAACTTTCACTGCTGAATCTATTAAGTCTATTTGAATCTAGAATCAAACTTTCACTGCTGAATCTATTAAATCTATTTGAATATCGGCTACCTAGAGACCTAGAGGAAAAAGTCCAGAATCAAAGTTTTATAAAATTTTATTTCTATGAGTTTTATTAAACTTTCTTGTATTCTAATTGATTTTAAAAACTTACTGTTGATTCTAGACCAGCTAGAATCAATAGTAGAAAGACTAGCTAGAATCAATAAAACTTTTAATAGATTCAGCAGTGAAAGTTTGATTCTAGCTAGTCTATCTACTATTTCTATGAGTCATATGCAAGAATATAATATCGGTAGAAATAGACAATAATATCGGCCACTGCGCGTCTTTTCTAAAATGACGTCTTGCATATGACTCCGTTTAATAAATGACTTTTAAAGTCATAAGAAAAAAAATAAAATTTTTTCAGCTATGAATCTAGTAGGCAAGAGTCATATGCAAGACGTCATTTTAGAAAAGACGCGCAGTGGCCGATATTATTGTCTATTTAATAGACAATAATATCTTATACAATAAAATCAATTAGAATACAAGAAAGTTTGATTCTAGCTAGTCTATCTACTATTTCTTATCAATTTCTACTATTTCTGTTCGTGGATTTGCTTACTAGGTCAGAGATCTACTCATCTAGATCTCTAGATGAGATCTAGTCTATCTACTATTTCTATGAGTCATATGCAAGACGTCATTTTAGAAAAGACGCGCAGTGGCCGATATTATTGTCTATTTCTACGATATTATTGTCTTGCATATGACTCATAGAAATAGTAGATAGACTAGCTAGAATCAAACTTTCACTGCTGAATCTATTAAAAGTTTTATTGAAGTTTTATTAAACGGGGCGGTGGTCATGGATTTGCTAACTAGGTCAGAGTTATGGACTTGCATATGAGAATATGCGTATGACTCATAGAAATAGAATCAAACTTTCACTGCTGAATCTATTAAAAGTTTTATTGATTCTAGCTAGTCTATCTACTATTGATTCTAGCTGGTCTAGAATCAATAGATTAGAATTCTAGAACCATATGCAAGACGTCACATACGAACTAGTGCTATTCTATTGATTCTATTAGAATCAAACAGAAAGTTTGATTCTAGATTCAAATAGATTTGAATCTATTTATTGAATAGTGAAAAAGTCTTTTCTAAAATGACGTCTTGCATATGACTCATAGAAATAGTAGATAGACTAGCAAGAATCAAAATATTTTGCACAAGGACTTGCATATGAGAATATGCGTATTACTCATAGAAATAGAATCAAACTTTCACTGCTGAATCTATTAAAAGTTTTATTGATTCTAGCTAGTCTATCTACTATTGATTCTAGCTGGTCTAGAATCAATAGTAAGTTTTTAAAATCAATTAGAATACAAGAAAGTTTGATTCTAGCTAGTCCATATACTATTTCTATGAGTCATATGCAAGACGTCATTTTAGAAAAGACGCGCAGTGGCCGATATTATTGTCTATTTCTACCGATATTATATTCTTGCATATGACTCATAGAAATAGTAGATAGACTAGCTAGAATCAAACTTTCACTGCTGAATCTATTAAAAGTTTTATTGATTCTAGCTAGTCTATCTACTATTAATTCTATTGACAATAGATTATCGAATTTGCTAGAATAGTATCGCGCTAGCCTTCACTCGATATAATTTCACTAGATATAACTTTATGGCGCAAGCCTTCACTAGAAACAGTGAAAGTTTGATTCTGGCTAGTCTATCTACTATTTCAGTTTGATATATAATATCGGCTAGAGAATGGGTTAGTCTATATCGGCCACTGCGCGTCTTTTCTAAAATGACGTCTTGCATCGGCCAATGCGCGTCTTTTCTAAAATGACGTCTTGCATATGACTCATAGAAATAGTAGATAGACTAGCTAGAATCAAACTTTCACTGTTTCTAGTGAAGGCTTCGGCATTGTGCAAAATATTTTCCTCTAGGCCTCTAGGTGGCCGATATTCAAATAGATTTAATAGATATTCTACTACTCTAGAATATAATATCTACTATTGATTCTAGCTGGTCTAGAATCAATAGTAGGTTTTTAAAATCAATTAGATGAAAAGATGAAAAGGATACAGCGAATGACGTCTTGCATATGACTCATAAAAATAGTAGATAGACTAGTTAGAATCAAACTTTCTTGTATTCGAATTGATTTTAAAAACTTACTATTGATTCTAGACCAGCTAGAATCAATAGTAGATAGACTAGCTAGAATCAATAATTAAATCTATTTGAATGACGAATCAAACTTTCACTGCTGAATCTATTAAATCTATTTGAATCTAGAATCAAACTTTCACTGCTGAATCTATTAAATCTATTTGAATATCGGCCACCTAGAGGCCTAGAGGAAAATGTCCAGAATCAAAGTTTTATAAAATTTTATTTCTATGAATTTTATTAAACTTTCTTGTATTCTAATTGATTTTAAAAACTTACTATTGATTCTAGACCAGCTAGAATCAATAGTAGATAGACTAGCTAGAATCAATAAAACTTTTAATAGATTCAGCAGTGAAAGTTTGATTCTAGCTAGTCTATCTACTATTTCTATGAGTCATATGCAAGAATATAATATCGGTAGAAATAGACAATAATATCGGCCACTGCGAGTCTTTTCTAAAATGACGTCTTGCATATGACTCCGTTTAATAAATGACTTTTAAAGTCATAAGAAAAAAAATAAAAATTTTTCAGCTATGAATCTAGTAGGCAAGAGTCATATGCAAGACGTCATTTTAGAAAAGACGCGCAGTGGCCGATATTATTGTCTATTTAATAGACAATAATATCTTATACAATAAAATCAATTAGAATACAAGAAAGTTTGATTCTAGCTAGTCTGTCTACTATTTCTTATCAATTTCTACTATTTCTGTTCGTGGATTTGCTTACTAGGTCAGAGATCTACTCATCTAGATCTCTAGATGAGATCTAGTCTATCTACTATTTCTATGAGTCATATGCAAGACGTCATTTTAGAAAAGACAAGCAGGGGCCGATATTATTGTCTATTTCTACGATTTTATTGTCTTGCATATGACTCATAGAAATAGTAGATAGACTAGCTAGAATCAAACTTTCACTGCTGAATCTATTAAAAGTTTTATTGAAGTTTTATTAAACGGGGCGGTGTTCGTGGATTTGCTTACTAGGTCAGAGTTATGGACTTGCATATGAGAATATGCGTATGACTCATAGAAATAGAATCAAACTTTCACTGCTGAATCTATTAAAAGTTTTATTGATTCTAGCTAGTCTATCTACTATTGATTCTAGCTGGTCTAGAATCAATAGATTAGAATTCTAGAACCATATGCAAGACGTCACACACGAACTAGTGCTATTCTATTGATTCTATTAGAATCAAACAGAAAGTTTGATTCTAGATTCAAATAGATTTGAATCTATTTATTGAATAGTGAAAAAGTCTTTTCTAAAATGACGTCTTGCATATGACTCATAGAAATAGTAGATAGACTAGCTAGAATCAAAATATTTTGCACAAGGACTTGCATATGAGAATATGCGTATGACTCATAGAAATAGAATCAAACTTTCACTGCTGAATCTTTTAAAAGTTTTATTGATTCTAGCTAGTCTATCTACTATTGATTCTAGCTGGTCTAGAATCAATAGTAAGTTTTTAAAATCAATTAGAATACAAGAAAGTTGTATTCTAGCTAGTCTATCTACTATTTCTATGAGTCATATGCAAGACGTCATTTTAGAAAAGACGCGCAGTGGCCGATATTATTGTCTATTTAATAGACAATAATATCTTGTATATCGGAATAGTAGACAGTTTGATTCTAGCTAGTCTATCTACTATTTCTATGAGTTTTATTTGTCTATTCTAGCTAGTCTATCTACTATTTCTATGAGTCATATGCAAGACGTCATTTTAGAAAAGACGCGCAGTGGCCGATATTATTGTCTATTTCTACCGATATTATATTCTTGCATATGACTCATAGAAATAGTAGATAGACTAGCTAGAATCAAACTTTCACTGCTGAATCTATTAAAAGTTTTATTGATTCTAGCTAGTCTATCTACTATTGATTCTATTGACAATAGATTATCGAATTTGCTAGAATGGTATCGCGCAAGCCTTCACTAGATATAATTTCACTAGATATAACTTTATGGCACAAGCCTTCACTAGAAACAGTGAAAGTTTGATTCTAGCTAGTCTATCTACTATTTCAGTTTGATATATAATATCGGCTAGAGAATGGGTTAGTCTATATCGGCCACTGCGCGTCTTTTCTAAAATGGCGTCTTGCATCGGCCACTGCGCGTCTTTTCTAAAATGACGTCTTGCATATGACTCATAGAAATAGTAGATAGACTAGCTAGAATCAAACTTTCACTGTTTCTAGTGAAGGCTTGCGGCCTTGTGCAAAATATTTTCCTCTAGGCCTCTAGGTGGCCGATATTCAAATAGATTTAACAGATATTCTAGAAGTCTAGAATATAATATCTACTATTGATTCTAGCTGGTCTAGAATCAATAGTAAGTTTTTAAAATCAATTAGATGAAAAGATGAAAAGGATACAGCGAATGACGTCTTGCATATGACTCATAGAAATAGTAGATACACTAGCTAGAATCAAACTTTCTTGTATTCTAATTGATTTCAAAAACTTACTATTGATTCTAGAACAGCTAGAATCAATAGTAGATAGACTAGCTAGAATCAATAATTAAATCTATTTGAATGACGAATCAAACTTTCACTGCTGAATCTATTAAATCTATTTGAATCTAGAATCAAACTTTCACTGCTGAATCTATTAAATCTATTTGAATATCGGCCACCTAGAGGCCTAGAGGAAAATGTCTAGAATCAAAGTTTTATAAAACAATTTTTCTATGAGTTTTATTAAACTTTCTTGTATTCTAATTGATTTTAAAAACTTACTATTGATTCTAGACCAGCTAGAATCAATAGTAGATAGACTAGCTAGAATCAATAAAACTTTTAATAGATTCAGCAGTGAAAGTTTGATTCTATTTCTATGAGTCATACGCATATTCTCATATGCAAGTCCTTGTGCAAAATATTTTGATTCTAGCTAGTCTATCTACTATTTCTATGAGTCATATGCAAGACGTCATTTTAGAAAAGACGCGCAGTGGCCGATGCAAGACGTCATTTTAGAAAAGACGCGCAGTGGCCGATATAGACTAACCCATTCTCTAGCCGATATTATATATCAAACTGAAATAGTAGATAGACTAGCTAGAATCAAACTTTCACTGTTTCTAGTGAAGGCTTGCGCGATACTATTCTAGCAAATTCGATAATCTATTGTCAATAGAATCAATAGTAGATAGACTAGCTAGAATCAATAAAAATTTTAATAGATTCAGCAGTGAAAGTTTGATTCTAGCTAGTCTATCTACTATTTCTATGAGTCATATGCAAGAATATAATATCGGTAGAAATAGACAATAATATCGGCCACTGCGCGTCTTTTCTAAAATGACGTCTTGCATATGACTCCGTTTAATAAATGACTTTTAAAGTCATTTAAAAAAAAAAAATTTTCAGCTATGAATCTAGTAAGCAAGAGTCATATGCAAGACGTCATTTTAGAAAAGACGCGCAGTGGCCGATATTATTGTCTATTTAATAGACAATAATATCTTATACAATAAAATCAATTAGAATACAAGAAAGTTTGATTCTAGATAGTCTATCTACTATTTCTTATCAATTTCTACTATTTCTGTTCGTGGATTTGCTTACTAGGTCAGAGATCTACTCATCTAGATCTCTAGATGAGATCTAGTCTATCTACTATTTCTATAAGTCATATGCAAGACGTCATTTTAGAAAAGACGCGCAGTGGCCGATATCATTGTCTATTTCTACGATATTTTTGTCTTGCATATGACTCATAGAAATAGTAGATAGACTAGCTAGAATCAAAATATTTTGCACAAGGACTTGCACATGAGAATATGCGTATGACTCATAGAAATAAAATCAAACTTTCACTGCTGAATCTATTAAAAGTTTTATTGATTCTAGCTAGTCTATCTACTATTGATTCTAGCTGGTCTAAAATCAATAGTAAGTTTTTAAAATCATTTAGAATACAAGAAAGTTTGATTCTAGCTAGTCTATCTACTATTTCTATGAGTCATATGGAAGACGTCATTTTAGAAAAGACACGCAGTGGCCGATATTATTGTCTATTTAATAGACAATAATATCTTGTATATCGGAATAGTAGATAGTTTGATTCTAGCTAGTCT
This sequence comes from Artemia franciscana, assembly GCF_032884065.1. Classification (NCBI taxonomy): domain Eukaryota; kingdom Metazoa; phylum Arthropoda; class Branchiopoda; order Anostraca; family Artemiidae; genus Artemia; species Artemia franciscana. The sequence goes on along the minus strand of NW_027063258.1, from coordinate 51,297 downwards.
ATCTACTATTTCTATGAGTCATATGCAAGACGTCATTTTAGAAAAGACGCGCAGTGGCCGATATTATTGTCTATTTCTACCGATATTATATTCTTGCATATGACTCATAGAAATAGTAGATAGACTAGCTAGAATCAAACTTTCACTGCTGAATCTATTAAAAGTTTTATTGATTCTAGCTAGTCTATCTACTATTGATTCTATTGACAATATATTATCGAATTTGCTAGAATAGTATCGCGCAAGCCTTCACTAGATATAATTTCACTAGATATAACTTTATGGCGCAAGCCTTCACTAGAAACAGTGAAAGTTTGATTCTAGCTAGTCTATCTACTATTTCAGTTTGATATATAATATCGGCTAGAGAATGGGTTAGTCTATATCGGCCACTGCGCGTCTTTTCTAAAATGACGTCTTGCATCGGCCACTGCGCGTCTTTTCTAAAATGACGTCTTGCATATGACTCATAGAAATAGTAGATAGACTAGCTAGAATCAAACTTTCACTGCTGAATCTATTAAAAGTATTATTGATTCTAGCTAGTCTATCTACTATTGATTCTAGCTGGTCTAGAATCAATAGATTAGAATTCTAGAACCATATGCAAGACGTCACATACGAACTAGTGCTATTCTATTGATTCTATTAGAATCAAATAGAAAGTTTGATTCTAGATTCAAATAGATTTGAATCTATTTATTGAATAGTGAAAATGTCTTTTCTAAAATGACGTCTTGCATATGACTCATAGAAATAGTAGATAGACTAGCTGGATTCTAGCTGGTCTAGAATCAATAGTAAGTTTTTAAAATCAATTAGAATACAAGAAAGTTTGATTCTAGCTAGTCTATCTACTATTTCTATGAGTCATATGCAAGACGTCATTTTAGAAAAGACGCGCAGTGGCCGATATTATTGTCTATTTAATAGACAATAATATCTTGTATATCGGAATAGTAGATAGTTTGATTCTAGCTAGTCTATCTACTATTCCTATGAGTTTTATTTGTCTATTCTAGCTAGTCTATCTACTATTTCTATGAGTCATATGCAAGACGTCATTTTAGAAAAGACGCGCAGTGGCCGATATTATTGTCTATTTCTACCGATATTATATTCTTGCATATGACTCATAGAAATAGTAGATAAACTAGCTAGAATCAAACTTTCACTGCTGAATCTATTAAAAGTTTTATTGATTCTAGCTAGTCTATCTACTATTGATTCTATTGACAATAGATTATCGAATTTGCTAGAATAGTATCGCGCAAGCCTTCACTAGATATAATTTCACTAGATATAACTTTATGGCGCAAGCCTTCACTAGAAACAGTGAAAGTTTGATTCTAGCTAGTCTATCTTATATTTCAGTTTGATATATAATATCGGCTAGAGAATGGGTTAGTCTATATTGGCCACTGCGCGTCTTTTCTAAAATGACGTCTTGCATCGGCCACTGCGCGTCTTTTCTAAAATGACGTCTTGCATATGACTCATAGAAATAGTAGGTAGATTAGCTAGAATCAAACTTTCACTGTTTCTAGTGAAGGCTTGCGGCCTTGTGCAAAATATTTTCCTCTAGACCTCTAGGTGGCCGATATTCAAATAGATTTAATAGATATTCTAGAACTCTAGAATATAATATCTACTATTGATTCTAGCTGGTCTAGAATCAATAGTAAGTTTTTAAAATCAATTAGATGAAAAGATGAAAAGGATACAGCGAATGACGTCTTGCATATGACTCATAGAAATAGTAGATAGACTAGCTAGAATCAAACTTTCTTGTATTCTAATTGATTTTAAAAGCTTACTATTGATTCTAGACCAGCTAGAATCAATAGTAGATAGACTAGCTAGAATCAATAATTAAATCTATTTGAATGACGAATCAAACTTTCACTGCTGAATCTATTAAATCTATTTGAATCTAGAATCAAACTTTCACTGCTGAATCTATTAAATCTATTTGAATATCGGCCACCGAGAGGCCTAGAGGAAAATGTCCAGAATCAAAGATTTATAAAATTTTATTTCTATGAGTTTTATTAAAATTTCTTGTATTCTAATTGATTTTAAAAACTTACTATTGATTCTAGACAAGCTAGAATCAATAGTAGATAGACTAGCTAGAATCAATAAAACTTTTAATAGATTCAGCAGTGAAAGTTTGATTCTAGCTAGTCTATCTATTATTTCTATGAGTCATATGCAAGAATATAATATCGGTAGAAATAGACAATAATATCGGCCACTGCGCGTCTTTTCTAAAATGACGTCTTGCATATGACTCCGTTTAATAAATGACTTTTAAAGTCATTAGAAAAAAAATAAAAATTTTTCAGTTATGAATCTAGTAAGCAAGAGTCATATGCAAGACGTCATTTTAGAAAAGACGCGCAGTGGCCGATATTATTGTCTATTTAATAGACAATAATATCTTATACAATAAAATCAATTAGAATACAAGAAAGTTTGATTCTAGCTAGTCTATCTACTATTTCTTATCAATTTCTACTATTTCTGTTTGTGGATTTGCTTACTAGGTCAGAGATCTACTCATCTAGATCTCTAGATGAGATCTAGTCTATCTACTATTTCTATGACTCATATGCAAGACGTCATTTTAGAAAAGACGCGCAGTGGCCGATATTATTGTCTATTTCTACGATATTATTGTCTTGCATATGACTCATAGAAATAGTAGATAGACTAGCTAGAATCAAACTTTCACTGCTGAATCTATAAAAAGTTTTATTGAAGTTTTATTAAACGGGGTGGTGTTCGTGGATTGGCTTGCTAGGTCAGAGTTATTGACTTGCATATGAGAATATCCGTATGACTCATAGAAATAGAATCAAACTTTAACTGCTGAATCTATTAAAAGTTTTATTGATTCTAGCTAGTCTATCTACTATTGATTCTAGCTGGTCTAGAATCAATAGATTAGAATTCTAGAACCATATGCAAGACGTCACATACGAACTAGTGCTATTCTATTGATTCTATTAGAATCAAACAGAAAGTTTGATTCTAGATTCAAATAGATTTGAATCTATTTATTGAATAGTGAAAAAGTCTTTTCTAAAATGACGTCTTGCATTTGACTCATAGAAATAGTAGATAGACTAGCTAGAATCAAATTTTTTGCACAAGGACTTGCATATGAGAATATGCGTATGACTCATAGAAATAGAATCAAACTTTCACTGCTGAATCTATTAAAAGTTTTATTGATTCTAGCTAGTCTATCTACTATTGATTCTAGCTGGTCTAGAATCAATAGTAAGTTTTTAAAATCAATTAGAATACAAGAAAGTTTGATTCTAGCTAGTCTATCTACTATTTCTATGAGTCATATGCAAGACGTCATTTTAGAAAAGACGCGCAGTGGCCGATATTATTGTCTATTTAATAGACAATAATATCTTGTATATCGGAATAGTAGATAGTTTGATTCTAGCTAGTCTATCTACTATTTCTACGAGTTTTATTTGTCTATTCTAGCTAGTCTATCTACTATTTCTATGAGTCATATGCAAGACGTCATTTTAGAAAAGACGCGCAGTGGCCGATATTATTGTCTATTTCTACCGATATTATATTCTTGCATATGACTCATAGAAATAGTAGATAGACTAGCTAGAATCAAACATTCACTGCTGAATCTATTAAAAGTTTTATTGATTCTAGCTAGTCTATCTACTATTGATTCTATTGACAATAGATTATCGAATTTGCTAGAATAGTATCGCGCAAGCCTTCACTAGATATAATTTCACTAGATATAACTTTATGGCGCAAGCCTTCGCTAGAAACAGTGAAAGTTTGATTCTAGCTAGTCTATATACTATTTCAGTTTGATATATAATATCGGCTAGAGAATGGGTTAGTCTATATCGGCCACTGCGCGTCTTTTCTAAAATGACGTCTTGCATCGGCCACTGCGCGTCTTTTCTAAAATGACGTCTTGCATATGACTCATAGAAATAGTAGATAGACTAGCTAGAATCAATCTTTCACTGTTTCTAGTGAAGGCTTGCGGCCTTGTGCAAAATATTTTCCTCTAGGCCTCTAGGTGGCCGATATTCAAATAGATTTAATAGATATTCTAGAACTCTAGAATATAATATCTACTATTGATTCTAGCTGGTCTAGAATCAATAGTAAGTTTGTAAAATCAATTAGATGAAAAGATGAAAAGGATACAGCGAATGACGTCTTGCATATGACTCATAGAAATAGTAGATAGACTAGCTAGAATCAAACTTTCTTGTATTCTAATTGATTTTAAAAACTTACTATTGATTCTAGACCCGCTAGAATCAATAGTAGATAGACTAGCTAGAATCAATAATTAAATCTATTTGAATGACGAATCAAACTTTCACTGCTGAATCTATTAAATCTATTTGAATCTAGAATCAAACTTTCACTGCTGAATCTATTAAATCTATTTAAATATCGGCCACCTAGAGGCCTAGAGGAAAATGTCCAGAATCAAAGTTTTATAAAATTTTATTTCTATGAGTTTTATTAATCTTTCTTGTATTCTAATTGATTTTAAAAACTTACTATTGATTCTAGACCAGCTAGAATCAATAGTAGATAGTAGATCTCTATAGTAGATAGACTAGCTAGAATCAATAAAACTTTTAATAGATTCAGCAGTGAAAGTTTGATTCTATTTCTATGAGTCACACGCATATTCTCATATGCAAGTCCATAACTCTGACCTAGTAAGCAAATCCACGAACACCGCCCCGTTTAATAAAACTTCAATAAAACTTTTAATAGATTCAGCAGTGAAAGTTTGATTCTAGCTAGTCTATCTACTATTTCTATGAGTCATATGCAAGACAATAATATCATAGATATAGTCAATAATATCGGCCACTGCGCGTCTTTTCTAAAATGACGTCTTGCATATGACTCCGTTTAATAAATGACTTTTAAAGTCATTAGAAAAAAAATAAAATTTTTTCAGCTATGAATCTAGTAAGCAAGAGTCATATGCAAGACGTCATTTTAGAAAAGACGCGCAGTGGCCGATATTATTGTCTATTTAATAGACAATAATATCTTATACAATAAAATCAATTAGAATACAAGAAAGTTTGATTCTAGCTAGTCTATCTACTATTTCTTATCAATTTATACTATTTCTGTTCGTGGATTTGCTTACTAGGTCAGAGATCTACTCATCTATATCTCTAGATGAGATCTAGTCTATCTACTATTTCTATGAGTCATATGCAAGACGTCATTTTAGAAAAGACGCGCAGTGGCCGATATTATTGACTATTTCTACGATATTATTGTCTTGCATATGACTCATAGAAATAGTAGATAGACTAGCTAGAATCAAACTTTCACTGCTGAATCTATTAAAAGTTTTATTGAAGTTTTATTAAACGGGGCGGTGTTCGTGGATTTGCTTACTAGGTCAGAGTTATGGACTTGCATATGAGAATATGCGTGTGACTCATAGAAATAGAATCAAACTTTCACTGCTGAATCTATTAAAAGTTTTATTGATTCTAGCTAGTCTATCTACTATTGATTCTAGCTGGTCTAGAATCAATAGATTAGAATTCTAGAACCATATGCAAGACGTCACATACGAACTAGTGCTATTCTATTGATTCTATTAGAATCAAACAGAAAGTTTGATTCTAGATTCAAATAGATTTGAATCTATTTATTGAACAGTGAAAAAGTCTTTTCTAAAATGACGTCTTGCATATGACTCATAGAAATAGTAGATAGACTAGCTAGAACCAAAATATTTTGCACAAGGACTTGCATATGAGAATATGCGTATGACTCATAGAAATAGAATCAAACTACCACTGCTGAATCTATTAAAAGTTTTATTGATTCTAGCTAGTCTATCTACTATTGATTCTAGCTGGTCTAGAATCAATAGTAAGTTTTTAAAATCAATTAGAATACAAGATTCTAGCTAGTCTATCTACTATTTCTATGAGTTTTATTTGTCTATTCTAGCTAGTCTATCTACTATTTCTATGAGTCATATGCAAGACGTCATTTCAGAAAAGACGCGCAGTGGCCGATATTACTGTCTATTTCTACCGATATTATATTCTTGCATATGACTCATAGAAATAGTAGATAGACTAGCTAGAATCAAACTTTCACTGCTGAATCTATTAAAAGTTTTATTGATTCTAGCTAGTCTATCTACTATTGATTCTATTGACAATAGATTATCGAATTTGCTAGAATAGTATCGCGCAAGCCTTCACTAGATATAATTTCACTAGATATAACTTTATGGCGCAAGCCTCTAGGTGGCCGATATTCAAATAGATTTAATAGATATTCTAGAACTCTAGAATATAATATCTACTATTGACTCTAGCTTGTCTAGAATCAATAGTAAGTTTTTAAAATCAATTAGATGAAAAGATGAAAAGGATACAGCGAATGACGTCTTGCATATGACTCATAGAAATAGTAGATAGACTAGCTAGAATCAGACTTTCTTGTATTCTAATTGATTTTAAAAACTTACTATTGATTCTAGACCAGCTAGAATCAATAGTAGATAGACTAGCTAGAATCAATAATTAAATCTATTTGAATGACGAATCAAACTTTCACTGCTGAATCTATTAAATCTATTTGAATCTAGAATCAAACTTTCACTGCTGAATCTATTAAATCTATTTGAATATCAGCCACCTAGAGGCCTAGAGGAAAATGTCCAGAATCAAAGTTTTATAAAATTTTATTTCTATGAGTTTTATTAAACTTTCTTGTATTCTAATTGATTTTAAAAACTTACTATTGATTCTAGACCAGCTAGAATCAATAGTAGATAGACTAGCTAGAATCAATATTACTTTTAATAGATTCAGCAGTGAAATTTTAATTCTAGCTAGTCTATCTACTATTTCTATGAGTCATATGCAAGAATATAATATCGGTAGAAATAGACAATAATATCGGCCACTGCGCGTCTTTTCTAAAATGACGTCTTGCATATGACTCCGTTTAATAAATGACTTTTAAAGTCATTAGAAAAAAAAAAATTTCAGCTATGAATCTAGTAAGCAAGAGTCATATGCAAGACGTCATTTTAAAAAAGACGCGCAGTGGCCGATATTATTGTCTATTTAATAGACAATAATATCTTATACAATAAAATTAATTAGAATACAAGAAAGTTTGATTCTAGCTAGTCTATCTACTATTTCTTATCAATTTCTACTATTTCTGTTCGTGGATTTGCTTACTAGGTCAGAGATCTACTCATCTAGATCTCTAGATGAGATCTAGTCTATCTACTATTTCTATGAGTTATATGCAAGACGTCATTTTAGAAAAGACGCGCAGTGGCCGATATTATTGTCTATTTCTACGATATTATTGTCTTGCATATGACTCATAGAAATAGTAGATAGACTAGCTAGAATCAAACTTTCACTGCTGAATCTATTAAAAGTTTTATTGAAGTTTTATTAAACGGTGCGGTGTTCGTGGATTTGCTTACTAGGTCAGAGTTATGGACTTGCATATGAGAATATGCGTATGATTCATAGAAATAGAATCAAACTTTCACTGCTGAATCTATTAAAAGTTTTATTGATTATAGCTAGTCTATCTACTATTGATTCTAGCTGGTCTAGAATCAATAGATTAGAATTCTAGAACCATATGCAAGACGTCACATACGAACTAGTGCTATTCTATTGATTCTATTAGAATCAAACAGAAAGTTTGATTCTAGATTCAAATAGATTTGAATCTCTTTATTGAATAGTGAAAAAGTCTTTTCTAAAATGACGTCTTGCATATGACTCATAGAAATAGTAGATAGACTAGCTAGAATCAAAATATTTTGCACAAGGACTTGCATATGAAAATATGCGTATGACTCATAGAAATAGAATCAAACTTTCACTGCTGAATCTATTAAAAGTTTTATTGATTCTAGCTAGTCTATCTACTATTGATTCTAGCTGGTCTAGAATCAATAGTAAGTTTTTAAAATCAATTAGAATACAAGAAAGTTTGATTCTAGCTAGTCTATCCGTTGCGCAGGGCAACATGAATCCTCGCCTGATTCTCCGTGCCAGGCTACACCAAAATGTGCGAACTGTCAAGGCAATCATGTGTCATTTTCAATGAAATGCCGAGTTCTTCGTGAACTTCTGTCGAAACGATCGTCCAATACTAGAAAATGAGTGCTAAGACTAATTTCACTATATGTTCGTTCAATATTAACGGTACTAAGGATAAAGACGTTTCTTTAGATCAGAAATTAGAAAATTTTGATGTTTTATTCCTCCAGGAGCATCTCCTACCTTTAGTGAGCTTAAACTCCCTACAGAGAAGTAACGAACACTCAGTTTTTTCTAAAAGTGCACCCAAAACCTCTGGCAGACCATCAGGTGGCCTAGCATGTTTAATAAAAAAGACGCTGTTTTCACCACCCCCTTTATGCTATCACGAGAGTGATTGTTATATTGCTATTCGTCTTGCCAACCTTGTCCTCATTAATGTTTATCTCCCCTGCGACCAGAAATCCCTCCGAAGTTTAACTGAATTTACAAAATTTTGCGCATTAATAAAAAGTCTTTTGAATGGCATTGAGAGAAGTGGACTGGATTGGTTATTAATCGGTGATCTTAACTGTAACATTCACTCTTCATCAGTGCGGACTGAGCTTCTGTTAGATTCCTTACCGAATAGTTACAAAATTTTGAAGAAAGATGCCCCCCATTCCTATATCTAAAATAGTGGCTCACTTTCAGACATTGACCATTGTATCGTTTCTTCTGGTCTCATCTGTGGCGAAGTCCATGTTGATCAGGATGAGCGTGATTACGACCATCTCCCCCTATCCCTCACTGTTACCCTTAATGCTACTGCTGAGAAGAACCTTCGTCCCAATTCTAGAAAATGGATTTCTAAAAGAGAATGGAACAAAGCTGACTGGCCTCTTTATTTTTCTACGCTTGTTAGCCTTCTATCAACGATTAAAGTCCCTTTTAATCTGTTGTGTACAAGCGTTGGGTCCCCACAAGCCAGAATTCCGCCTATTATTTATTATAGCCACATTGTATCGTGCTTAAAGAGGTCTGAAGAAGTAGCTGTTCCCCTATGTCGCTTTAGAGCAAAAACAAGAAGTTCAATTTGGAAGAATGACCCAGAGCTCAAAACAATAAAAAATTGGGCTAAGTCGTGGCTAAAAATTTGGATAGCTTGCGGCCGCCCCTTAAGGGGTAATGTTTTCGATATTAAACAAAGAACAAAGCTTGATTTTAAACGCTATCTTCGAAAAATTAGGTACAATGGTGCTGAATTTCCTAAGTCTTCTAGCCAGTGGAAAAAAGTGATCAATGTCGCGAAGTTTGATAGATCGCCTACGGCTGACCGAATCCCTAATGTATCATGGATCAATCATTATAGTAACATTTTCGATACAGTGATATATGCGGTTCATTTTCGTTTTGCCAAGCTCTGTTCTAATCTGTTGCCTAACAAAATCATTCAAGGTCATGTACCTCCCGTTAGTGTTGACCGTGTCAAAAGAAGTGTAGAGAGACTTAAATCGAAATCTTATGATATAGACGGGATCAGTGCTTTTCATCTCAACACCGATTCGGAGGAATTAGTTTATCACTTGCAGTTACTTTTTCAGATGTGTTTATGCTCTTCTTTAGTCCTTGATTCTTTTTTAGTTGGTAACATTACGTCAATTTTGAAACGCGGTAAGGACCCAACTAGTTGCGCTTCGTATAGGCCTATTACGGTTGCTTGTACTTTAAGTAAAGTATTTGAATATGTTTTGCTCCCTGATCTCCTGTCTAATGTAGATTATATGTCTAATCAGTTTGGCTTTAAGCCGTATATAGGATGCCAACATGCTCATCGTGCTATAGTTTCGCTATTATTTGAAGCGCATAAAAATGGTTTTGAGGTTCATTTTTGTGCACTCGATGTTTCAAAAGCTTTTGATTCAATTTGTCATAGCCAACTTTGGTATTCTTTAATCCAACTTGGTGCAAATGTGTCTATTATATCAACACTTCGTTTTTGGTATGCTAATTCATATGTTCGACTCAAGTCAGGTGACACCTACGTTGGTAATATCCCCATTCGTTCTGGTCTTAGGCAAGGAGGAGTCTTATCCCCTTATCTTTTTAATGCTTGTCTTTATTCTGTTTTGCCACGTATTAATCCATCATGTTTTTTAGGCCTAACTAATCTTTCGTACATTGCATATGCAGATGATTTACTTTTGATCAGCCGCACTAAATCTAGCCTAATTAAGTCGACCCAGCTTGTTTCTAAGTCTTTTGAGGAAATCGGCCTCAAACTTAATACTGAAAAATGTGAATATTTAGTTTTTAATGCTAAGCATCAAAGTAGTGATCTTGATTGTAGTTATTTTTCAGTTAAGCTCGTTTCTTCGATTCGGTGGCTTGGTATTAATATTTGTTCATCTTTATCGGCTTTTCGATCCTGTGGGCTAAATGATATTAAAAGTAAACTTAAAAAAGGGTACGCGAAAATTGTCCCGAACCGAGGTAGATTTTCACGAAAGGCTTTATCCAGACTTTATTCTACATATTGCGATCATTCTATATTGTTTCTTTCCGGTTTGCACCCGTTGTTTAATAATCAAGATTTGCAGGGCATAAGAGTTATGTATTTTCGTTATTGTAAATATTTATTGTATCTGCCGCGTTCTTATAGAAATCAGAAGATTATCAGAAAGTTTTGTGCCACTGATATTATTTTCTTTTATAAAAAACTCTATACTAGATTAGGTGTTGAGGCCTGTCAACGCTTGGGCCCTTACCACCCTTTGATTAGACTGTATTAATTGTATTGTTTGTGTTATTTCGTTTTTCTTTCCTTAATGTTTTTACTCCGCTTAATTTGTCAAAACAAGCGGGTAACAAATAAATTATTATTATTATTAATTATTATTTCTATGAGTCATATGCAAGACGTCATTTTAGAAAAGACGCGCAGTGGCCGATATTATTGTCTATTTAATAGACAATAATATCTTGTATATCGGAATAGTAGATAGTTTGATTCTAGCTAGTCTATCTACTATTTCTATGAGTTTTATTTGTCTATTCTAGCTAGTCTATCTACTATTTCTATGAGTCATATGCAAGACGTCATTTTAGAAAAGACGCGCAGTGGCCGATATTATTGTCTATTTCTACCGATATTATATTCTTGCATATGACTCATAGAAATAGTAGATAGACTAGCTAGAATCAAACTTTCACTGCTGAATCTATTAAAAGTTTTATTGATTCTAGCTAGTCTATCTACTATTGATTCTATTGACAATAGATTATCGAATTTGCTAGAATAGTATCGCGCAAGCCTTCACTAGATATAATTTCACTAGATATAACTTTATGGCGCAAGCCTTCACTAGAAACAGTGAAAGTTTGATTCTAGCTAGTCTATCTACTATTTCAGTTTGATATATAATATCGGCTAGAGAATGGGTTAGTCTATATCGGCCACTGCGCGTCTTTTCTAAAATGACGTCTTGCATCGGCCACTGCGCGTCTTTTCTAAAATGACGTCTTTCATATGACTCATAGAAATAGTATATAGACTAGCTATAATCAAACTTTCACTGTTTCTAGTGAAGGCTTGCGGCCTTGTGCAAAATATTTTCCTCTAGGCCTCTAGGTGGCCGATATTCAAATAGATTTAATAGATATTCTAGAACTCTAGAATATAATATCTACTATTGATTCTAGCTGGTCTAGAATCAATAGTAAGTTTTTAAAATCAATTAGATGAAAAGATGAAAAGGATACAGCGAATGACGTCTTGCATATGACTCATAGAAATAGTAGATAGACTAGCTAGAATCAAACTTTCTTGTATTCTAATTGATTTTAAAAACTTACTATTGATTCTAGACCAGCTAGAATCAATAGTAGATAGACTAGCTAGAATCAATAATTAAATCTATTTGAATGACGAATCAAACTTTCACTGCTGAATCTATTAAATCTATTTGAATCTAGAATCAAACTTTCACTGCTGAATCTATTAAATCTATTTGAATATCGGCCACCTAGAGGCCTAGAGGAAAATGTCCAGAATCAAAGTTTTATAAAATTTTATTTCTATGAGTTTTATTAAACTTTCTTGTATTCTAATTGATTTTAAAAACTTACTATTGATTCTAGACCAGCTAGAATCAATAGTAGATAGACTAGCTAGAATCAACAAAACTTTTAATAGATTCAGCAGTGAAAGTTTGATTCTAGCTAGTCTATCTACTATTTCTATGAGTTATATGCAAGAATATAATATCGGTAGAAATAGACAATAATATCGGCCACTGCGCGTCTTTTCTAAAATGACGTCTTGCATATGACTCCGTTTAATAAATGACTTTTAAAGTCATTAGAAAAAAAAAATAAAATTTTTTCAGCTATGAATTTAGTAAACAAGAGTCATATGCAAGACGTCATTTTAGAAAAGACGCGCAGTGGCCGATATTATTGTCTATTTAATAGACAATAATATCTTATACAATAAAATCAATTAGAATACAAGAAAGTTTGATTCTAGCTAGTCTATCTACTATTTCTTATCAATTTCTACTATTTCTGTTCGTGGATTTGCTTACTAGGTCAGAGATCTACTCATCTAGATCTCTAGATGAGATCTAGTCTATCTACTATTTCTATGAGTCATATGCAAGTTGTCATTTTAGAAAAGACGCACAGTGGCCGATATTATTGTCTATTTCTACGATATTATTGTCTTGCATATGACTCATAGAAATAGTAGATAGACTAGCTAGAATCAAACTTTCACTGCTGAATCTATTAAAAGTTTTATTGAAGTTTTATTAAATGGGCCGGTGTTCGTGGATTTGCTTACTAGGTCAGAGTTATGGACTTGCATATCAGAATATGCGTATGACTCATAGAAATAGAATCAAACTTTCACTGCTGAATCTATTAAAAGTTTTATTGATTCTAGCTAGTCTATCTACTATTGATTCTAGCTGCTCTAGAATCAATAGATTAGAATTCTAGAACCATATGCAAGACGTCACATACGAACTAGTGCTATTCTATTGATTCTATTAGAATCAAACAGAAAGTTTGATTCTAGAATCAAATAGATTTGAATCTATTTATTGAATAGTGAAAAAGTCTTTTCTAAAATGACGTCTTGCATATGACTCATAGAAATAGTAGATAGACTAGCTAGAATCAAAATATTTGCACAAAGACTTGCATATGAAAATATGCGTATGACTCATAGAAATAGAATCAAACTTTCACTGCTGAATCTATTAAAAGTTTTATTGATTCTATCTAGTCTATCTACTATTGATTCTAGCTGGTCTAGAATCAATAGTAAGTTTTTAAAATCAATTAGAATACAAGAAAGTTTGATTCTAGCTAGTCTATCTACTATTTCTATGAGTCATATGCAAGACGTCATTTTAGAAAAGACGCGCAGTGGCCGATATTATTGTCTATTTAATAGACAATAATATCTTGTATATCGGAATAGTAGATAGTTTGATTCTAGCTAGTCTATCTACTATTTCTATGAGTTTTATTTGTCTATTCTAGCTAGTCTATCTACTATTTCTATGAGTCATATGCAAGACGTCATTTTAGAAAAGACGCGCAGTGGCCGATATTATTGTCTATTTCTTCAATAAGGTCTTTTAGCCACTGTACTTAAGTTCTGTTATAGCCAATTTTTATCTGACGTCAGATAAGGTCTAAGAAGACCTTATTAGATCTGACGTCAGAAACCCTTATTAGACCTCAATCTCAATATATATAAACGTTTAATATAGCCTGTTGACAATTGAACTCAATCTTTTTATTAGAATTAGACGTCTTAACATCTTAACTATCTTAACATCACTTAACAACACTCATTATCTTAACATCTGATTAGACCCTTATTAGACCTCAATCATAATTTGCTATCACAATTGATAGCAATGTTAAACGTTTCAAACACAATAAAAAGATTGAGGTCTAATAAGGGTTTCTGATTAGACCTCATTGCTATCTTAACATTGCTATCAAGAAAATCTATTAGATCTGACGTCAGAAACCCTTATTAGACCTCATTAGTGATAAATTGATAGCAATGTTAAACGTTTCAAACACAATAAAAAGATTGAGGTCTAATAAGGGTTATTAAAGCTAATAAGGGTATTGTGTTGTTGTATAGTCTAATTCTAATAAAAAGATTGAGTCTAAATAGGTCAATAAACATTTATATCCCTAATAGGCTACCTTATCTTAGCTCTTTAGCCACTGTACTTAAGTTCTGTTGACAAGTGAAGTCCCTAATAGGCTACCTTATCTAAGAAAACGTTTCAAACACAATAAAAAGATTTAAAAGATTTAAAAGATTTGACGTCAGAAATCTGACGTCAGAATCTGAGGTCAAAAATAATTTATAGATTAATAATTAATTGTACACAATATTGCCGTCAACCCTTATTAGACCTCAATCATAATTTGCTATCACAATTGAAAGCAATGTTAAACGTTTCAAACACAATAAAAAGATTGAGGTCTAATAAGGGTTAATAAAAAAGAAAGAACTAAATAGGTCTAAATAGGCTAAATAGGTCAAAAAAATCTATTAGATCTGACGTCAGAAACCCTTATTAGACCTCATTAGTGATAAATTGATAGCAATGTTAAACGTTTCAAACACAATAAAAAGATTGAGGTCTAATAAGGGTTATTAAAGCTAATAAGGGTATTGTGTTGTTGTATAGTCTAATTCTAATAAAAAGATTGAGTCTAAATAGGTCAATAAGGTCTTATAGCCACTTTACTTAAGTTCTGTTGACAAGTGAAGTCCCTAATAGGCTACCTTATCTACACAATAAAAATGGCTACCTTAGTCTTAATTGTCTATTAGATCTGACGTCAGAAACCCAGAATAAAAAGATTGAGTCTAAATAGGTCAATAAGGTCTTATAGCCACTGTACTTAAGTTCTGTTATAGCCAATTTTTATCTGACGTCAGATAAGGTCTAAGAAGACCTTATTAGATCTGACGTCAGAAACCCTTATTAGACCTCAATCTCAATATATATAAACGTTTAACATAGCCTGTTGACAATTGAACTCAATCTTTTTATTAGAATTAGACGTCTTAACATCTTAACTATCTTAACATCACTTAACAACACTCATTATCTTAACATCTGATTAGACCCTTATTAGACCTCAATCATAATTTGCTATCACAATTGATAGCAATGTTAAACGTTTCAAACACAATAAAAAGATTGAGGTCTAATAAGGGTTTCTGATTAGACCTCATTGCTATCTTAACATTGCTATCAAGAAAATCTATTAGATCTGACGTCAGAAACCCTTATTAGACCTCATTAGTGATAAATTGATAGCAATGTTAAACGTTTCAAACACAATAAAAAGATTGAGGTCTAATAAGGGTTATTAAAGCTAATAAGGGTATTGTGTTGTTGTATAGTCTAATTCTAATAAAAAGATTGAGTCTAAATAGGTCAATAAACATTTATATCCCTAATAGGCTACCTTATCTTAGCTCTTTAGCCACTGTACTTAAGTTCTGTTGACAAGTGAAGTCCCTAATAGGCTACCTTATCTAAGAAAACGTTTCAAACACAATAAAAAGATTTAAAAGATTTAAAAGATTTGACGTCAGAAATCTGACGTCAGAATCTGATGTCAAAAATAATTTATAGATTAATAATTAATTGTACACAATATTGACGTCAACCCTTATTAGACCTCAATCATAATTTGCTATCACAATTGATAGCAATGTTAAACGTTTCAAAAACAATAAAAAGATTCAGGTCTAATAAGGGTTAATAAAAAAGAAAGAGCTAAATAGGTCTAAATAGGCTAAATAGGTCAAAAAAATCTATTAGATCTGACGTCAGAAACCCTTATTAGACCTCATTAGTGATAAATTGATAGCAATGTTAAACGTTTCAAACACAATAAAAAGATTGAGGTCTAATAAGGGTTATTAAAGCTAATAAGGGTATTGTGTTGTTGTATAGTCTAATTCTAATAAAAAGATTGAGTCTAAATAGGTCAATAAGGTCTTATAGCCACTGTACTTAAGTTCTGTTGACAAGTGAAGTCCCTAATAGGCTACCTTATCTATACAATAAACCTGGCTACCTTAGCCTTAATTGTGTATTAGATCTGACGTCAGAAACCCAGAATAAAAAGATTGAGTCTAGATAGGTCAATAAGGTCTTATAGCCACTGTACTTAAGTTCTATTATAGCCAATTTTTATCTGACGTCAGATAAGGTCTAAGAAGACCTTATTAGATCTGACGTCAGAAACCCTTATTAGACCTCAATCTCAATATATATAAACGTTTAACATAGCCTGTTGACAATTGAACTCAATCTTTTTATTAGAATTAGACGTCTTAACATCTTAACTATCTTAACATCACTTAACAACACTCATTATCTTAACATCTGATTAGACCCTTATTAGACCTCAATCATAATTTGCTATCACAATTGATAGCAATGTTAAACGTTTCAAACACAATAAAAAGATTGAGGTCTAATAAGGATTTCTGATTAGACCTCATTGCTATCTTAACATTGCTATCAAGAAAATCTATTAGATCTGACGTCAGAAACCCTTATTAGACCTCATTAGTGATAAATTGATAGCAATGTTAAACGTTTCAAACACAATAAAAAGATTGAGGTCTAATAAGGGTTATTAAAGCTAATAAGGGTATTGTGTTGTTGTATAGTCTAATTCTAATAAAAAGATTGAGTCTAAATAGGTCAATAAACATTTATATCCCTAATAGGCTACCTTATCTTAGCTCTTTAGCCACTGTACTTAAGTTCGTTTGACAAGTGAAGTCCCTAATAGGCTACCTTATCTAAGAAAACGTTTCAAACACAATAAAAAGATTTAAAAGATTTAAAAGATTTGACG
>NW_027063258.1:0-34197 GCF_032884065.1 Artemia franciscana | reverse complement strand
TTCTGTTGACAAGTGAAGTCCCTAATAGGCTACCTTATCTACACAATAAACCTGGCTACCTTAGCCTTAATTGTGTATTAGATCTGACGTCAGAAACCCAGAATAAAAAGATTGAGTCTAGATAGGTCAATAAGGTCTTATAGCCACTGTACTTAAGTTCTATTATAGCCAATTTTTATCTGACGTCAGATAAGGTCTAAGAAGACCTTATTAGATCTGACGTCAGAAACCCTTATTAGACCTCAATCTCAATATATATAAACGTTTAACATAGCCTGTTGACAATTGAACTCAATCTTTTTATTAGAATTAGACGTCTTAACATCTTAACTATCTTAACATCACTTAACAACACTCATTATCTTAACATCTGATTAGACCCTTATTAGACCTCAATCATAATTTGCTATCACAATTGATAGCAATGTTAAACGTTTCAAACACGATAAAAAGATTGAGGTCTAATAAGGATTTCTGATTAGACCTCATTGCTATCTTAACATTGCTATCAAGAAAATCTATTAGATCTGACGTCAGAAACCCTTATTAGACCTCATTAGTGATAAATTGATAGCAATGTTAAACGTTTCAAACACAATAAAAAGATTGAGGTCTAATAAGGGTTATTAAAGCTAATAAGGGTATTGTGTTGTTGTATAGTCTAATTCTAATAAAAAGATTGAGTCTAAATAGGTCAATAAACATTTATATCCCTAATAGGCTACCTTATCTTAGCTCTTTAGCCACTGTACTTAAGTTCTGTTGACAAGTGAAGTCCCTAATAGGCTACCTTATCTAAGAAAACGTTTCAAACACAATAAAAAGATTTAAAAGATTTAAAAGATTTGACGTCAGAAATCTGACGTCAGAATCTGAGGTCAAAAATAATTTATAGATTAATAATTAATTGTACACAATATTGACGTCAACCCTTATTAGACCTCAATCATAATTTGCTATCACAATTGATAGCAATGTTAAACGTTTCAAACACAATAAAAAGATTGAGGTCTAATAAGGGTTAATAAAAAAGAAAGAGCTAAATAGGTCTAAATAGGCTAAATAGGTCAAAAAAATCTATTAGATCTGACGTCAGAAACCCTTATTAGACCTCATTAGTGATAAATTGATAGCAATGTTAAACGTTTCAAACACAATAAAAATATTGAGGTCTAATAAGGGTTATTAAAGCTAATAAGGGTATTGTGTTGTTGTATAGTCTAATTCTAATAAAAAGATTGAGTCTAAAGAGGTCAATAAGGTCTTATAGCCACTGTACTTAAGTTCTGTTGACAAGTGAAGTCCCTAATAGGCTACCTTATCTACACAATAAACCTGGCTACCTTAGCCTTAATTGTCTATTAGATCTGACGTCAGAAACCCAGAATAAAAAGATTGAGTCTAAATAGGTCAATAAGGTCTTATAGCCACTGTACTTTAGTTCTGTTATAGCCAATTTTTATCTGACGTCAGATAAGGTCTAAGAAGACCTTATTAGATCTGACGTCAGAAACCCTTATTAGACCTCAATCTCAATATATATAAACGTTTAACATAGCCTGTTGACAATTGAACTCAATCTTTTTATTAGAATTAGACGTCTTAACATCTTAACTATCTTAACATCACTTAACAACACTCATTATCTTAACATCTGATTAGACCCTTATTAGACCTCAATCATAATTTGCTATCACAATTGATAGCAATGTTAAACGTTTCAAACACAATAAAAAGATTGAGGTCTAATAAGGGTTTCTGATTAGACCTCATTGCTATCTTAACATTGCTATCAAGAAAATCTATTAGATCTGACGTCAGAAACCCTTATTAGACCTCATTAGTGATAAATTGATAGCAATGTTAAACGTTTCAAACACAATAAAAAGATTGAGGTCTAATAAGGGTTATTAAAGCTAATAAGGGTATTGTGTTGTTGTATAGTCTAATTCTAATAAAAAGATTGAGTCTAAATAGGTCAATAAACATTTATATCCCTAATAGGCTACCTTATCTTATCTCTTTAGCCACTGTACTTAAGTTCTGTTGACAAGTGAAGTCCCTAATAGGCTACCTTATCTAAGAAAACGTTTCAAACACAATAAAAAGATTTAAAAGATTTAAAAGATTTGACGTCAGAAATCTGACGTCAGAATCTGAGGTCAAAAATAATTTATAGATTAATAATTAATTGTACACAATATTGACGTCAACCCTTATTAGACCTCAATCATAATTTGCTATCACAATTGATAGCAATGTTAAACGTTTCAAACACAATAAAAATATTGAGGTCTAATAATGGTTAATAAAAAAGAAAGAGCTAAATAGGTCTAAATAGGCTAAATAGGTCAAAAAAATCTATTAGATCTGACGTCAGAAACCCTTATTAGACCTCATTAGTGATAAATTGATAGCAATGTTAAACGTTTCAAACACAATAAAAAGATTGAGGTCTAATAAGGGTTATTAAAGCTAATAAGTGTATTGTGTTGTTGTATAGTCTAATTCTAATAAAAAGATTGAGTCTAAATAGGTCAATAAGGTCTTATAGCCACTGTACTTAAGTTCTGTTGACAAGTGAAGTCCCTAATAGGCTACCTTATCTACACAATAAACCTGGCCACCTTAGCCTTAATTGTCTATTAGATCTGACGTCAGAAACCCAGAATAAAAAGATTGAGTCTAAATAGGTCAATAAGGTCTTATAGCCACTGTACTTAAGTTCTGTTATAGCCAATTTTTATCTGACGTCAGATAAGGTCTAAGAAGACCTTATTAGATCTGACGTCAGAAACCCTTATTAGACCTCAATCTCAATATATATAAACGTTTAACATAGCCTGTTGACAATTGAACTCAATCTTTTTATTAGAATTAGACGTCTTAACATCTTAACTATCTTAACATCACTTAACAACACTCATTATCTTAACATCTGATTAGACCCTTATTAGACCTCAATCATAATTTGCTATCACAATTGATAGCAATGTTAAACGTTTCAAACACAATAAAAGATTGAGGTCTAATAAGGGTTTCTGATTAGACCTCATTGCTATCTTAACACTGCTATCAAGAAAATCTATTAGATCTGACGTCAGAAACCCTTATTAGACCTCATTAGTGATAAATTGATAGCAATGTTAAACGTTTCAAACACAATAAAAAGATTGAGGTCTAATAAGGGTTATTAAAGCCAATAAGGGTATTGTGTTGTTGTATAGTCTAATTCTAATAAAAAGATTGAGTCTAAATAGGTCAATAAGGTCTTATAGCCACTGTACTTAAGTTCTGTTATAGCCAATAGCCAATTTTTATCTGACGTCAAATAAGGTCTAAGAAGACCTTATTAGATCTGACGTCAGAAACCCTTATTAGACCTCAATCTCAATATATATAAACGTTTAACATAGCCTGTTGACAATTGAACTCAATCTTTTTATTAGAATTAGACGTCTTAACATCTTAACTATCTTAACATCACTTAACAACACTCATTATCTTAACATCTGATTAGACCCTTATTAGACCTCAATCATAATTTGCTATCACAATTGATAGCAATGTTAAACGTTTCAAACACAATAAAAAGATTGAGGTCTAATAAGGGTTTCTGATTAGACCTCATTGCTATCTTAACATTGCTATCAAGAAAATCTATTAAATCTGACGTCAGAAACCCTTATTAGACCTCATTAGTGATAAATTGATAGCAATGTTAAACGTTTCAAACACAATAAAAAGATTGAGGTCTAATAAGGGTTATTAAAGCTAATAAGGGTATTGTGTTGTTGTATAGTCTAATTCTAATAAAAAGATTGAGTCTAAATAGGTCAATAAACATTTATATCCCTAATAGGCTACCTTATCTTAGCTCTTTAGCCACTGTACTTAAGTTCTGTTGACAAGTGAAGTCCCTAATAGGCTACCTTATCTAAGAAAACGTTTCAAACACAATAGAAAGATTTCAAAGTTTTAAAAGATTTGACGTCAGAAATCTGACGTCAGAATCTGAGGTCAAAAATAATTTATAGATTAATAATTAATTGTACACAATATTGACGTCAACCCTTATTAGACCTCAATCATAATTTGCTATCACAATTGATAGCAATGTTAAACGTTTCAAACACAATAAAAAGATTGAGGTCTAATAAGGGTTAATAAAAAAGAAAGAGCTAAATAGGTCTAAATAGGCTAAATAGGTCAAAAAAATCTATTAGATCTGACGTCAGAAACCCTTATTAGACCTCATTAGTGATAAATTGATAGCAATGTTAAACGTTCCAAACACAATAAAAAGATTGAGGTCTAATAAGGGTTATTAAAGCTAATAAGGGTATTGTGTTGTTGTATAGTCTAATTCTAATAAAAAGATTGAGTCTAAATAGGTCAATAAGGTCTTATAGCCACTGTACTTAAGTTCTGTTGACAAGTGAAGTCCCTAATAGGCTACCTTATCTACACAATAAACCTGGCTACCTTAGCCTTAATTGTCTATTAGATCTGACGTCAGAAACCCAGAATAAAAAGATTGAGTCTAAATAGGTCAATATGGTCTTATAGCCACTGTACTTAAGTTCTGTTATAGCCAATTTTTATCTGACGTCAGATAAGGTCTAAGAAGACCTTATTAGATCTGACGTCAGAAACCCTTATTAGACCTCAATCTCAATATATATAAACGTTTAACATAGCCTGTTGACAATTGAACTCAATCTTTTTATTAGAATTAGACGTCTTAACATCTTAACTATCTTAACATCACTTAACAACACTCATTATCGTAACATCTGATTAGACCCTTATTAGACCTCAATCATAATTTGCTATCACAATTGATAGCAATGTTAAACGTTTCAAACACAATAAAAAGATTGAGGTCTAATAAGGGTTTCTGATTAGACCTCATTGCTATCTTAACATTGCTATCAAGAAAATCTATTAGATCTGACGTCAGAAACCCTTATTAGACCTCATTAGTGATAAATTGATAGCAATGTTAAACGTTTCAAACACAATAAAAAGATTGAGGTCTAATAAGGGTTATTAAAGCTAATAAGGGTATTGTGTTGTTGTATAGTCTAATTCTAATAAAAAGATTGAGTCTAAGTAGGTCAATAAACATTTATATCCCTAATAGGCTACCTTATCTTAGCTCTTTAGCCACTGTACTTAAGTTCTGTTGACAAGTGAAGTCCCTAATAGGCTACCTTATCTAAGAAAACGTTTCAAACACAATAAAAAGATTTAAAAGATTTAAAAGATTTGACGTCAGAAATCTGACGTCAGAATCTGAGGTCAAAAATAATTTATAGATTAATAATTAATTGTACACAATATTGACGTCAACCCTTATTAGACCTCAATCATAATTTGCTATCACAATTGATAGCAATGTTAAACGTTTCAAACACAATAAAAAGACTGAGGTCTAATAAGGGTTAATAAAAAAGAAAGAGCTAAATAGGTCTAAATAGGCTAAATAGGTCAAAAAAATCTATTAGATCTGACGTCAGAAACCCTTATTAGACCTCCTTAGTGATAAATTGATAGCAATGTTAAACGTTTCAAACACAATAAAAAGATTGAGGTCTAATAAGGGTTATTAAAGCTAATAAGGGTATTGTGTTGTTGTATAGTCTAATTCTAATAAAAAGATTGAGTCTAAATAGGTCAATAAGGTCTTATAGCCACTGTACTTAAGTTCTGTTGACAAGTGAAGTCCCTAATAGGCTACCTTATCTACACAATAAACCTGGCTACCTTAGCCTTAATTGTCTATTAGATCTGACGTCAGAAACCCAGAATAAAAAGATTGAGTCTAAATAGGACCCTTATTAGATCCTTATTAGACCCTTATTAGACCTCAATCATAATTTGCTATCACAATTGATAGCAATGTTAAACGTTTCAAACACAATAAAAAGTACAGTGGCTAAAGAGCTAAGATAAGGTAGCCTATTAGGGATATAAATGTTTATTGACCTATTTAGACTCAATCTTTTTATTAGAATTAGACTATACAACAACACAATACCCTTATTAGCTTTAATAACCCTTATTAGACCTCAATCTTTTTATTGTGTTTGAAACGTTTAACATTGCTATCAATTTATCACTAATGAGGTCTAATAAGGGTTTCTGACGTCAGATCTAATAGATTTTTTTGACCTATTTAGCCTATTTAGACCTATTTAGCTCTTTCTTTTTTATTAACCTTTATTAGACCTCAATCTTTTTATTGTGTTTGAAACGTTTAACATTGCTATCAATTGTGATAGCAAATTATGATTGAGGTCTAATAAGGGTTGACGTCAATATTGTGTACAATTAATTATTAATCTCTAAATTATTTTTGACCTCAGATTCTGACGTCAGATTTCTGACGTCAAATCTTTTAAATCTTTTAAATCTTTTTATTGTGTTTGAAACGTTTTCTTAGATAAGGTAGCCTATTAGGGACTTCACTTGTCAACAGAACTTAAGTACAGTGGCTAAAGAGCTAAGATAAGGTAGCCTATTAGGGATATAAATGTTTATTGACCTATTTAGACTCAATCTTTTTATTAGAATTAGACTATACAACAACACAATACCCTTATTAGCTGTAATAACCCTTATTAGACCTCAATCTTTTTATTATGTTTGAAACGTTTAACATTGCTATCAATTTATCACTAAAGAGGTCTAATAAGGGTTTCTGACGTCAGATCTAATAGATTTTCTTGATAGCAATGTTAAGATAGCAATGAGGTCTAATCAGAAACCCTTATTAGACCTCAATCTTTTTATTGTGTTTGAAACGTTTAACATTGCTATCAATTGTGATAGCAAATTATGATTGAGGTCTAATAAGGGTTGACGTCAATATTGTGTACAATTAATTATTAATCTATAAATTTTTTTTGACCTCAGATTCTGACGTCAGATTTCTGACGTCAAATCTTTTAAATCTTTTAAATCTTTTATTGTGTTTGAAACGTTTTCTTAGATAAGGTAGCCTATTAGGGACTTCACTTGTCAACAGAACTTAAGTACAGTGGCTAAAGAGCTAAGATAAGGTAGCCTATTAGGGATATAAATGTTTATTGACCTATTTAGACTCAATCTCTTTATTAGAATTAGACTATACAACAACACAATACCCTTGTTAGCTTTAATAACCCTTATTAGACCTCAATCTTTTTAATGTGTTTGAAACGTTTAACATTGCTATCAATTTATCACTAATGAGGTCTAATAAGGGTTTCTGACGTCAGATCTAATAGATTTTCTTGATAGCAATGTTAAGATAGCAATGAGGTCTAATCAGAAACCCTTATTAGACCTCAATCTTTTTATTGTGTTTGAAACGTTTAACCTTGCTATCAATTGTGATAGCAAATTATGATTGAGGTCTAATAAGGGTCTAATCAGATGTTAAGACAATGAGTGTTGTTAAGTGATGTTAAGATAGTTAAGATGTTAAGACGTCTAATTCTAATAAAAAGATTGAGTTCAATTGTCACCAGGCTATGTTAAACGTTTATATATATTGAGATTGAGGTCTAATAAGGGTTTCTGACGTCAGATCTAATAAGGTCTTCTTAGACCTTATCTGACGTCAGATAAAAATTGGCTATAACAGAACTTAAGTACAGTGGCTATAAAACCTTATTGACCTATTTAGACTCAATCTTTTTATTCTGGGTTTCTGACGTCAGATCTAATAGACAATTAAGGCTAAGGTAGCCAGGTTTATTGTGTAGATAAGGTAGCCTATTAGGGACTTCACTTGTCAACAGAACTTAAGTACAGTGGCTATAAGACCTTATTGACCTATTTAGACTCAATCTTTTTATTAAAATTAGACTATACAACAACACAATACCCTTATTAGCTTTAATAACCCTTATTAGACCTCAATCTTTTTATTGTGTTTGAAACGTTTAACATTGCTATCAATTTATCACTAATGAGGTCTAATAAGGGTTTCTGACGTCAGATCTAATAGAATTTTTTGACCTATTTAGCCTATTTAGACCTATTTAGCTCTTTCTTTTTTATTAACCCTTATTAGACCTCAATCTTTTTATTGTGTTTGAAACGTTTAACATTGCTATCAATTGTGATAGCAAATTATGATTGAGGTCTAATAAGGGTTGACGTCAATATTGTGTACAATTAATTATTAATCTATAAATTATTTTTGACCTCAGATTCTGACGTCAGATTTCTGACGTCAAATCTTTTAAATCTTTTAAATCTTTTTATTGTGTTTGAAACGTTTTCTTAGATAAGGTAGCCTATTAGGGACTTCACTTGTCAACAGAACTTAAGTACAGTGGCTAAAGAGCTAAGATAAGGTAGCCTATTAGGGATATAAATGTTTATTGACCTATTTAGACTCAATCTGTTTATTAGAATTAGACTATACAACAACACAATACCCTTATTAGCTTTAATAACCCTTATTAGACCTCAATCTTTTTATTGTGTTTGAAACGTTTAACATTGCTATCAATTTATCACTAATGAGGTCTAATAAGGGTTTCTGACGTCAGATCTAATAGATTTTCTTGATAGCAATGTTAAGATAGCAATGAGGTCTAATCAGAAACCCTTATTAGACCTCATTCTTTTTATTGTGTTTGAAACGTTTAACATTGCTATCAATTGTGATAGCAAATTATGATTGAGGTCTAATAAGGGTCTAATCAGATGTTAAGATAATGAGTGTTGTTAAGTGATGTTAAGATAGTTAAGATGTTAAGACGTCTAATTCTAATAAAAAGATTGAGTTCAATTGTCAACAGGCTATGTTAAACGTTTATATATATTGAGGTCTAATAAGGGTTTCTGACGTCAGATCTAATAAATTTTTTTGACCTATTTAGCCTATTTAGACCTATTTAGCTCTTTCTTTTTTATTAACCCTTATTAGACCTCAATCTTTTTATTTTGTTTGAAACGTTTAACATTGCTATCAATTGTGATAGCAAATTATGATTGAGGTCTAATAAGGGTTGACGTCAATATTGTGTACAATTAATTATTAATCTATAAATTATTTTTGACCTCAGATTCTGACGTCAGATTTCTGACGTCAAATCTTTTAAATCTTTTAAATCTTTTTATTGTGTTTGAAACGTTTTCTTAGATAAGATAGCCTATTAGGGACTTCACTTGTCAACAGAACTTAAGTACAGTGGCTAAAGAGCTAAGATAAGGTAGCCTATTAGGGATATAAATGTTTATTGACCTATTTAGACTCAATCTTTTTATTAGAATTAGACTATACAACAACACAATACCCTTATTAGCTTTAATAACCCTTATTAGACCTCAATCTTTTTATTGTGTTTGAAACGTTTAACATTGCTATCAATTTATCACTAATGAGGTCTAATAAGGGTTTCTGACGTCAGATCTAATAGATTTTCTTGATAGCAATGTTAAGATAGCAATGAGGTCTAATCAGAAACCCTTATTAGACCTCAATCTTTTTATTGTGTTTGAAACGTTTAACATTGCCATCAATTGTGATAGCAAATTATGATTGAGGTCTAATAAGGGTCTAATCAGATGTTAAGATAATGAGTGTTGTTAAGTGATGTTAAGATAGTTAAGATGTTAAGACGTCTAATTCTAATAAAAAGATTGAGTTCAATTGTCAACAGGCTATGTTAAACGTTTATATATATTGAGATTGAGGTCTAATAAGGGTTTCTGACGTCAGATCTAATAAGGTCTTCTTAGACTTTATCTGACGTCAGATAAAAATTGGCTATAACAGAACTTAAGTACAGTGGCTATAAGACCTTATTGACCTATTTAGACTCAATCTTTTTATTCTGGGTTTCTGACGTCAGATCTAATAGACAATTAAGGCTAAGGTAGCCAGGTTTATTGTGTAGATAAGGTAGCCTATTAGGGACTTCAATTGTCAACAGAACTTAAGTACAGTGGCTATAAGACCTTATTGACCTATTTAGACTCAATCTTTTTATTAGAATTAGACTATACAACAACAGAATACCCTTATTAGCTTTAATAACCCTTATTAGACCTCAATCTTTTTATTGTGTTTGAAACGTTTAACATTGCTATCAATTTATCACTAATGAGGTCTAATAAGGGTTTCTGACGTCAGATCTAATAGATTTTTTTGACCTATTTAGCCTATTTAGACCTATTTAGCTCTTTCTTTTTTATTAACCCTTATTAGACCTCAATCTTTTTATTGTGTTTGAAACGTTTAACATTTCTATCAATTGTGATAGCAAATTATGATTGAGGTCTAATAAGGGTTGACGTCAATATTGTGTACAATTAATTATTAATCTATAAATTATTTTTGACCTCAGACTCTGACGTCAGATTTCTGACGTCAAATCTTTTAAATCTTTTAAATCTTTTTATTGTGTTTGAAACGTTTTCTTAGATAAGGTAGCCTATTAGGGACTTCACTTGTCAACAGAACTTAAGTACAGTGGCTAAAGAGCTAAGATAAGGTAGCCTATTAGGGATATAAATGTTTATTGACCTATTTAGACTCAATCTTTTTATTAGAATTAGACTATACAACAACACAATACCCTTATTAGCTTTAATAACCCTTATTAGACCTCAATCTTTTTATTGTGTTTGAAACGTTTAACATTGCTATCAATTTATCACTAATGAGGTCTAATAAGGGTTTCTGACGTCAGATCTAATAGATTTTCTTGATAGCAATGTTAAGATAGCAATGAGGTCTAATCAGAAACCCTTATTAGACCTCAATCTTTTTATTGTGTTTGAAACGTTTAACATTGCTATCAATTGTGATAGCAAATTATGATTGAGGTCTAATAAGGGTCTAATCAGATGTTAAGATAATGAGTGTTGTTAAGTGATGTTAAGATAGTTAAGATGTTAAGACGTCTAATTCTAATAAAAAGATTGAGTTCAATTGTCAACAGGCTATGTTAAACGTTTATATATATTGAGATTGAGGTCTAATAAGGGTTTCTGACGTTAGATCTAATAAGGTCTTCTTAGACCTTATCTGACGTCAGATAAAAATTGGCTATAACAGAACATAAGTACAGTGGCTATAAGACCTTATTGACCCATTTAGACTCAATCTTTTTATTCTGGGTTTCTGACGTCAGATCTAATAGACAATTAAGGCTAAGGTAGCCAGGTTTATTGTGTAGATAAGGTAGCCTATTAGGGACTTCACTTGTCAACAGAACTTAAGTACAGTGGCTATAAGACCTTATTGACCTATTTAGACTCAATCTTTTTATTAGAATTAGACTATACAACAACACAATACCCTTATTAGCTTTAATAACCCTTATTAGACCTCAATCTTTTTATTGTGTTTGAAACGTTTAACATTGCTATCAATTTATCACTAATGAGGTCTAATAAGGGTTTCTGACGTCAGATCTAATAGATTTTTTTGACCTATTTAGCCTATTTAGACCTATTAGCTCTTTCTTTTTTATTAACCCTTATTAGACCTCAATCTTTTTATTGTGTTTGAAACGTTTAACATTGCTATCAATTGTGATAGCAAATTATGATTGAGGTCTAATAAGGGTTGACGTCAATATTGTGTACAATTAATTATTAATCTATAAATTATTTTTGACCTCAGATTCTGACGTCAGATTTCTGACGTCAAATCTTTTAAATCTTTTAAATCTTTTTATTGTGTTTGAAACGTTTTCTTAGATAAGGTAGCCTATTAGGGACTTCACTTGTCAACAGAACTTAAGTACAGTGGCTAAAGAGCTAGATAAGGTAGCCTATTAGGGATATAAATGTTTATTGACCTATTTAGACTCAATCTTTTTATTAGAATTAGACTATACAACAACACAATACCCTTATTAGCTTTAATAACCCTTATTAGACCTCAATCTTTTTATTGTGTTTGAAACGTTTAACATTGCTATCAATTTATCACTAATGAGGTCTAATAAGGGTTTCTGACGTCAGATCTAATAGATTTTTTTGACCTATTTAGCCTATTTAGACCTATTTAGCTCTTTCTTTTTTATTAACCCTTATTAGACCTCAATCTTTTTATTGTGTTTGAAACGTTTAACATTGCTATCAATTGTGATAGCAAATTATGATTGAGGTCTAATAAGGGTTGACGTCAATATTGTGTACAATTAATTATTAATCTATAAATTATTTTTGACCTCAGATTCTGACGTCAGATTTCTGACGTCAAATCTTTTAAATCTTTTAAATCTTTTTATTGTGTTTGAAACGTTTTCTTAGATAAGGTAACCTATTAGGGACTTCACTTGTCAACAGAACTTAAGTACAGTGGCTAAAGAGCTAAGATAAGGTAGCCTATTAGGGATATTAATGTTTATTGACCTATTTAGACTCAATCTTTTTATTAGAATTAGACTATACAACAACACAATACCCTTATTAGCTTTAATAACCCTTATTAGACCTCAATCTTTTTATTGTGTTTGAAACGTTTAACATTGCTATCAATTTATCACTAATGAGGTCTAATAAGGGTTTCTGACGTCAGATCTAATAGATTTTCTTGATAGCAATGTTAAGATAGCAATGAGGTCTAATCAGAAACCCTTATTAGACCTCAATCTTTTTATTGTGTTTGGAACGTTTAACATTGCTATCAATTGTGATAGCAAATTATGATTGAGGTCTAATAAGGGTCTAATCAGATGTTAAGATAATGAGTGTTGTTAAGTGATGTTAAGATAGTTAAGATGTTAAGATGTCTAATTCTAATAAAAAGATTGAGTTCAATTGTCAACAGGCTATGTTAAACGTTTATATATATTGAGATTGAGGTCTAATAAGGGTTTCTGACGTCAGATCTAATAAGGTCTTCTTAGACCTTATCTGACGTCAGATAAAAATTGTTTATAACAGAAATTAAGTACAGTGCCTATAAGACCTTATTGACCTATTTAGACTCAATCTTTTTATTCTGGGTCTCTGACGTCAGATCTAATAGACAATTAAGGCTAAGGTAGCCAGGTTTATTGTGTAGATAAGGTAGCCTATTAGGGACTTCACTTGTCAACAGAACTTAAGTACAGTAGCTATAAGACCTTATTGACCTATTCAGACTCAATCTTTTTATTAGAATTAGACTATACAACAACACAATCCCTTATTAGCTTTAATATCCCTTATTAGACCTCAATCTTTTTATTGTGTTTGAAACGTTTAACATTGCTATCAATTTATCACTAATGAGGTCTAATAAGGGTTTCTGACGTCAGATCTAATAGATTTTTTTGACCTATTTAGCCTATTTAGACCTATTTAGCTCTTTCTTTTTTATTAACCCTTATTAGACCTCAATCTTTTTATTGTGTTTGAAACGTTTTACATTGCTATCAATTGTGATATCAAATTATGATTGAGGTCTAATAAGGGTTGACGTCAATATTGTGTACAATTAATTATTAATCTATAAATTATTTTTGACCTCAGATTCTGACGTCAGATTTCTGACGTCAAATCTTTTAAATCTTTTAAATCTTTTTATTGTGTTTGAAACGTTTTTTTTAGATAAGGTAGCCTATTAGGGACTTCACTTGTCAACAGAACTTAAGTACAGTGGCTAAAGAGCTAAGATAAGGTAGCCTATTAGGGATATAAATGTTTATTGACCTATTTAGACTCAATCTTTTTATTAGAATTAGACTATACAACAACACAATACCCTTATTAGCTTTAATAACCCTTATTAGACCTCAATCTTTTTATTGTGTTTGAAACGTTTAACATTGCTATCAATTTATCACTAATGAGGTCTAATAAGGGTTTCTGACGTCAGATCTAATAGATTTTTTTGACCTATTTAGCCTATTTAGACCTATTTAGCTCTTTCTTTTTTATTAACCCTTATTAGACCTCAATATTTTTATTGTGTTTGAAACGTTTAACATTGCTATCAATTGTGATAGCAAATTATGATTGATTTCTAATAAGGGTTGACGTCAATATTGTGTACAATTAATTATTAATCTATAAATTATTTTTGACCTCAGATTCTGACGTCAGATTTCTGACGTCAAATCTTTTAAATCTTTTAAATCTTTTTATTGTGTTTGAAACGTTTTCTTAGATAAGGTAGCCTATTATGGACTTCACTTGTCAACAGAACTTAAGTACAGTGGCTAAAGAGCTAAGATAAGGTAGCCTATTAGGGATATAAATGTTTATTGACCTATTTAGACTCAATCTTTTTATTAGAATTAGACTATACAACAACACAATACCCTTATTAGCTTTAATAACCCTTATTAGACCTCAATCTTTTTATTGTGTTTGAAACGTTTAACACTGCTATCAATTTATCACTAATGAGGTCTAATAAGGGTTTCTGACGTCAGATCTAATAGATTTTCTTGATAGCAATGTTAAGATAGCAATGAGGTCTAATCAGAAACCCTTATTAGACCTCAATCTTTTTATTGTGTTTGAAACGTTTAACATTGCTATCAATTGTTATAGCAAATTATGATTGAGGTCTAATAAGGGTCTAATCAGATGTTAAGATAAAGAGTGTTGTTAAGTTTTGTTAAGATAGTTAAGATGTTAAGACGTCTAATTCTAATAAAAAGATTGAGTTCAATTGTCAAAAGGCTATGTTAAACGTTTATATATATTGAGATTGAGGTCTAATAAGGGTTTCTGACGTCAGATCTAATAAGGTCTTCTTAGACCTTATCTGACGTCAGATAAAAATTGGCTATAACAGAACTTAAGTACAGTGGCTATAAGACCTTATTGACCTATTTAGACTCAATCTTTTTATTCTGGGTTTCTGACGTCAGATCTAATAGACAATTAAGGCTAAGGTAGCCAGGTTTATTGTGTAGATAAGGTAGCCTATTAGGGACTTCACTTGTCAACAAAACTTAAGTACAGTGGCTATAAGACCTTATTGACCTATTTAGACTCAATCTTTTTATTAGAATTAGACTATACAACAACACAATACCCTTATTAGCTTTAATAACCCTTATTAGACCTCAATCTTTTTATTGTGTTTGAAACGTTTAACATTGCTATCAATTTATCACTAATGAAGTCTACTAAGGGTTTCTGACGTCAGATCTAATAGATTTGTTTGACCTATTTAGCCTATTTAGACCTATTTAGCTCTATCTTTTTTATTAACCCTTATTAGACCTCAATCTTTTTATTGTGTTTGAAACGTTTAACATTGCTATCAATTGTGATAGCAAATTATGATTGAGGTCTAATAAGGGTTGACGTCAATATTGTGTACAATTAATTATTAATCTATAAATTATTTTTGACCTCAGATTCTGACGTCAGATTTCTGACGTCAAATCTTTTAAATCTTTTAAATCTTTTTATTGTGTTTGAAACATTTTCTTAGATAAGGTAGCCTATTAGGGACTTCACTTGTCAACAGAACTTAAGTACAGTGGCTAAAGAGCTAAGATAAGGTAGCCTATTAGGGATATAAATGTTTATTGACCTATTTAGACTCAATATTTTTATTAGAATTAGACTATACAACAACACAATACCCTTATTAGCTTTAATAACCCTTATTAGACCTCAATCTTTTTATTGTGTTTTGAAACGTTTAACATTGCTATCAATTTATCACTAATGAGGTCTAATAAGGGTTTCTGACGTCAGATCTAATAGATTTTCTTGATAGCAATGTTAAGTAGCAATGAGGTCTAATCAGAAACCCTTATTAGACCTCAATCATTTTATTGTGTTTGAAACGTTTAACATTGCTATCAATTGTGATAGCAAATTATGATTGAGGTCTAATAAGGGTCTAATCAGATGTTAAGATAATGAGTGTTGTTAACTGATGTTAAGATAGTTAAGATGTTAAGACGTCAAAATTCTAATAAAAAGATTGAGTTCAATTGTCAACAGGCTATGTTAAACGTTTATATATATTGAGATTGAGGTCTAATAAGGGTCTAATCAGATGTTAAGATAAAGAGTGTTGTTATGTTTTGTTAAGATAGTTAAGATGTTAAGACGTCTAATTCTAATAAAAAGATTGAGTTCAATTGTCAAAAGGCTATGTTAAACGTTTATATATATTGAGATTGAGGTCTAATAAGGGTTTCTGACGTCAGATCTAATAAGGTCTTCTTAGACCTTATCTGACGTCAGATAAAAATTGGCTATAACAGAACTTAAGTACAGTGGCTATAAGACCTTATTGACCTATTTAGACTCAATCTTTTTATTCTGGGTTTCTGACGTCAGATCTAATAGACAATTAAGGCTAAGGTAGCCAGGTTTATTGTGTAGATAAGGTAGCCTATTAGGGACTTTCACTTGTCAACAAAACTTAAGTACAGTGGCTATAAGACCTTATTGACCTATTTAGACTCAATCTTTTTATTAGAATTAGACTATACAACAACACAATACCCTTATTAGCTTTAATAACCCTTATTAGACCTCAATCTTTTTATTGTGTTTGAAACGTTTAACATTGCTATCAATTTATCACTAATGAAGTCTACTAAGGGTTTCTGACGTCAGATCTAATAGATTTGTTTGACCTATTTAGCCTATTTAGACCTATTTAGCTCTATCTTTTTTATTAACCCTTATTAGACCTCAATCTGTTTATTGTGTTTGAAACGTTTAACATTGCTATCAATTGTGATAGCAAATTATGATTGAGGTCTAATAAGGGTTGACGTCAATATTGTGTACAATTAATTATTAATCTATAAATTATTTTTGACCTCAGATTCTGACGTCAGATTTCTGACGTCAAATCTTTTAAATCTTTAAATCTTTTTATTGTGTTTGAAACATTTTCTTAGATAAGGTAGCCTATTAGGGACTTCACTTGTCAACAGAACTTAAGTACAGTGGCTAAAGAGCTAAGATAAGGTAGCCTATTAGGGATATAAATGTTTATTGACCTATTTAGACTCAATATTTTTATTAGAATTAGACTATACAACAACACAATACCCTTATTAGCTTTAATAACCCTTATTAGACCTCAATCTTTTTATTGTGTTTGAAACGTTTAACATTGCTATCAATTTATCACTAATGAGGTCTAATAAGGGTTTCTGACGTCCTGATCTAATAGATTTTCTTGATAGCAATGTTAAGATAGCAATGAGGTCTAATCAGAAACCTTATTAGACCTCAATCTTTTTATTGTGTTTGAAACGTTTAACATTGCTATCAATTGTGATAGCAAATTATGATTGAGGTCTAATAAGGGTCTAATCAGATGTTAAGATAATGAGTGTTGTTAAGATGATGTTAAGATAGTTAAGATGTTAAGACGTCAAAATTCTAATAAAAAGATTGAGTTCAATTGTCAACAGGCTATGTTAAACGTTTATATATATTGAGATTGAGGTCTAATAAGGGTTTCTGACGTCAGATCTAATAAAGTCTTCTTAGACCTTATCTGAAGTCAGATAAAAATTGGCTATAACAGAACTTAAGTACAGTGGCTATAAGACCTTATTGACCTATTTAGACTCAATCTTTTTATTCTGGGTTCTGACGTCAGATCTAATAGAAAATTAAGGCTAAGTTAGCCAGGTTTATTGTGTAGATAAGGTAGCCTATTAGGGACTTCACTTGTCAACAGAACTTAAGTACAGTGGCTATAAGACCCTATTGACCTATTTAGACTCAATCTTTTTATTAGAATTAGACTATAC
This sequence comes from Artemia franciscana, assembly GCF_032884065.1. Taxonomy (NCBI): domain Eukaryota; kingdom Metazoa; phylum Arthropoda; class Branchiopoda; order Anostraca; family Artemiidae; genus Artemia; species Artemia franciscana. The sequence goes on along the minus strand of NW_027063258.1, from coordinate 16,498 downwards.
AACAACACAATACCCTTATTAGCTTTAATAACCCTTATTAGACCTCAATCTTTTTATTGTGTTTGAAACGTTTAACATTGCTATCAATTTATCACTAATGAGGTCTAATAAGGGTTTCTGACGTCAGATCTAATAGATTTTTTTTACCTATTTAGCCTATTTAGACCTATTTAGCTCTTTCTTTTTTATTAACCCTTATTAGACCTCAATATTTTATTGTGTTTGAAACGTTTAACATTGCTATCAATTGTGATAGCAAATTATGATTGAGTTCTAATAAGGGTTGACGTCAATGTTGTGTACAATTATTTATTAATCTATAAATTATTTTTGACCTCAGATTCTGACGTCAGATTTCTGACGTCAAATCTTTTAAATCTTTTAAATCTTTTTATTGTGTTTGAAACGTTTTCTTAGATAAGGTAGCCTATTAGGGACTTCACTTGTCAACAGAACTTTAGTACAGTGGCTAAAGAGCTAAGATAAGGTAGCCTATTAGGGATATAAATGTTTATTGACCTATTTAGACTCAATCTTTTTATTAGAATTAGACTATACAACAACACAATACCCTTATTAGCTTTAATAACCCTTATTAGACCTCAATCTTTTTATTGTGTTTGAAACGTTTAACACTGCTATCAATTTATCACTAATGAGGTCTAATAAGGGTTTCTGACGTCAGATCTAATAGATTTTCTTGATAGCAATGTTAAGATAGCAATGAGGTCTAATCAGAAACCCTTATTAGACCTCAATCTTTTTATTGTGTTTGAAACGATTAACATTGCTATCAATTGTGATAGCAAATTATGATTGAGGTCTAATAAGGGTCTAATCAGATATTAAGATAATGAGTGTGTTTAAGTGATGTTAAGATAGTTAAGATGTTAAGACGTCTAATTCTAATAAAAAGATTGAGTTCAATTGTCAACAGGCTATGTTAAACGTTTATATATATTGAGATTGAGGTCTAATAAGGGTTTCTGACGTCAGATCTAATAAGGTCTTCTTAGACCTTATCTGACGTCAGATAAAAATTGGCTATAACAGAACTTAAGTTACAGTGGCTATAAGACCTTATTGACCTATTTAGACTCAATCTTTTATTCTGGGTTTCTGACGTCAGATCTAATAGACAATTAAGGCTAAGGTAGCCAGGTTTATTGTGTAGATAAGGTAGCCTATTAGGGACTTCACTTGTCAAAAGAACTTAAGTACAGTGGCTATAAGACCTTATTGACCTATTTAGACTCAATCTTTTTTATTAGAATTAGACTATACAACAACACAATACCCTTATTAGCTTAAATAACCCTTATTAGACCTCAATCTTTTTATTGTGTTTGAAACGTTTAACATTGCTATCAATTTATCACTAATGAGGTCTAATAAGGGTTTCTGACGTCAGATCTAATAGATTTTTTTTGACCTATTTAGCCTATTTAGACCTATTTAGCTCTTTCTTTTTTATTAACCCTTATTAGACCTCAATCTTTTTATTGTGTTTGAAACGTTTAACATTGCTATCAATTGTGATAGCAAATTATGATTGAGGTCTAATAAGGGTTGACGTCATATTGTGTACAATTAATTATTAAACTATAAATTATTTTTGACCTCAGATTCTGACGTCAGATTTCTGACGTCAAATCTTTTAAATCTTTTAAATCTTTTTATTGTGTTGAAACGTTTTCTTAGATAAGGTAGCCTATTAGGGACTTCACTTGTCAACAGAACTTAAGTACAGTGGCTAAAGAGCTAAGATAAGGTAGCCTATTAGGGATATAAATGTTTATTGACCTATTTAGACTCAATCTTTTTATTAGAATTAGACTATACAACAACACAATACCTTATTAGCTTTAATAACCCCTTATTAGACCTCAATCTTTTTATTGTGTTTGAAACGTTTAACATGCTATCAATTTATCACTAATGAGGTCTAATAAGGGTTTCTGACGTCAGATCTAATAGATTTTCTTGATAGCAATGTTAAGATAGCAATGAGGTCTAATCAGAAACCCTTATTAGACCTCAATCTTTTTATTGTGTTTGAAACGTTTAACATTGCTATCAATTGTGATAGCAAATTATGATTGAGGTCTAATAAGGGTCTAATCAGATGTTAAGATAATGAGTGTTGTTAAGTGATGTTAAGATAGTTAAGATGTTAAGACGTCTAATTCTAATAAAAAGATTGAGTTCAATTGTCAACAGGCTTCAAACACAATAAAAAGATTTAAAAGATTTAAAAGATTTGACGTCAGAAATCTGACGTCAGAATCTGAGGTCAAAAATAATTTATACATTAATAATTAATTGTACACAATATTGACGTCAACCCTTATTAGACCTCAATCATAATTGCTATCACAATTGATAGCAATGTTAAACGTTTCAAACACAATAAAAAGATTGAGGTCTAATAAGGGTTAATAAAAAAGAAAGAGCTAAATATGTCTAAATAGGCTAAATAGGTCAAAAAATCTATTAGATCTGACGTCAGAAACCCTTATTAGACCTCATTAGTGATAAATTGATAGCAATGTTAAACGTTTCAAACACAATAAAAAGATTGAGGTCTAATAAGGGCTATTAAAGCTAATAAGGGTATTGTGTTGTTGTATAGTCTAATTCTAATAAAAAGATTGAGTCTAAATAGGTCAATAAGGTCTTATAGCCACTTGTACTTAAGTTCTGTTGACAAGTGAAAGTCCCTAATAGGCTACCTTATCTACAAAATAAACCTGGCTACCTTAGCCTTAATTGTCTATTAGATCTGACGTCAGAAACCCAGAATAAAAAGATTGAGTCTAAATAGGTCAATAAGGTCTTATAGCCACTGTACATAAGTTCTGTTATAGCCAATTTTTATCTGACGTCAGATAAGGTCTAGAAGACCTTATTAGATCTGACGTCAGAAACTCTTATTAGACCTCAATCTCAATATATATAAACGTTTAACATAGCCTGTTGACAATTGAACTCAATCTTTTTATTAGAATTAGACGTCTTAACATCTTAACTATCTTAACATCACTTAACAACACTGATTATCTTAACATCTGATTAGACCCTTATTAGACCTCAATCATAATTTGCTATCACAATTGATAGCAATGTTAAACGTTTCAACACAATAAAAAGATTGAGGTCTAATAAGGTTTCTGATTAGACCTCATTGCTATCTTAACATTGCTATCAAGAAAATCTATTAGATCTGACGTCAGAAACCCTTATTAGACCTCATTAGTGATAAATTGATAGCAACGTTAAACGTTTCAAACACAATAAAAAGATTGAGGTCTAATAAGGGTTATTAAAGCTAATAAGGGTATTGTGTTGTTGTATAGTCTAATTCTAATAAAAAGATTGAGTCTAAATAGGTCAATAAACATTTATATCCCTAATAGGCTACCTTATCTTAGCTCTTTAGCCACTGTACTTAAGTTCTGTTGACAAGTGAAGTCCCTAATAGGCTACCTTATCTAAGAAAACGTTTCAACACAATAAAAAGATTTAAAGATCTAAAAGATTTGACGTCAGAAATCTGACGTCAGAATCTGAGGTCAAAAATAATTTATAGATTAATAATTAATTGTACACAATATTGACGTCAACCCTTATTAGACCTCAATCATAATTTGCTATCACAATTGATAGCAATGTTAAACGTTTCAAACACAATAAAAAGATTGAGGTCTAATAAGGGTTATAAAAAAGAAAGAGCTAAATAGGTCTAAATAGGCTAAATAGGTAAAAAAAAATCTATTAGATCTGACGTCAGAACCCTTATTAGACCTCATTAGTGATAAATTGATAGCAATGTTAAACGTTTCAAACACAATAAAAAGATTGAGGTCTAATAAGGGTTATTAAAGCTAATAAGGGTATTGTGTTGTTGTATAGTCTAATTCTAATAAAAAGATTGAGTCTAAATAGGTCTATAAGGTCTTATAGCCACTGTACTTAAGTTCTGTTGACAAGTGAAGTCCCCTATAGGCTACCTTATCTACACAATAAACCTGGCTACCTTAGCCTTAATTGTCTGTTAGATCTGACGTCAGAACCCAGAATAAAAAGATTGAGTCTAAATAGGTCAATAAGGTCTTATAGCCACTGTACTTAAGTTCTGTTATAGCCAATTTGTATCTGACGTCAGATAAGGTCTAAGAAGACCTTATTAGATATGACGTCAGAAACCCTTATTAGACCTCAATCTCAATATATATAACGTTTAACATAGCCTGTTGACAATTGAACTCAATCTTTTTATTAGAATTAGACGTCTTAACATCTTAACTATCTTAACATCACTTAACAACACTCATTATCTTAACATCTGATTAGACCCTTATTAGACCTCAATCAAGATTTGCTATCACAATTGATAGCAATGTTTAAACGTTTCAAACACAATAATACGATTGAGGTCCTAATAAGGGTTTCTGATTAGACCTCATTGCTATCTTAACATTGCTATCAAGAAAATCTATTAGATCTGACGTCAGAAACCCTTATTAGACCTCATTAGTGATAAATTGATAGCAATGTTTAAACGTTTCAAACACAATAAAAAGATTGAGGTCTAATAAGGGTTATTAAAGCTAATAAGGGTATTGTGCTGTTGTATAGTCTAATTCTAATAAAAAGATTGAGTTTAAAATAGGTCAAATAAACATTTATATCCCTAATAGGCTACCTTACCTTAGCTCTTTAGCCACTGTACTTAAGTTCTGTTGACAAGTGAAGTCCCTAATAGGCTACCTTATCTAAGAAAACGTTTCAAACACAATAAAAAGATTTAAAAGATTTAAAAGATTAGACGTCAGAAATCTGACGTCAGAATCTGAGGTCAAAATAATTTATAGATTAATAATTAATTGTACACAATATTGAAGTCAACCCTTATTAGACCTCAATCATAATTTGCTATCACAATTGAATAGCAATGTTATAACGTTTCAAACACAATAAAAAGATTGAGGTCTAATAAGGGTTAATAAAAAAGAAAGAGCTAAATAGGTCTAAATAGGCTAAATAGGTCAAAAAAATCTATTAGATCTGACGTCAGAAAACCCTTATTAGACCTCATTAGTGATAAATTGATAGCAATGTTAAACGTTTCAAACACAATAAAAAGATTGAGGTCTATTAAGGGTTATTAAAGCTAATAAGGGTATTGGTGTTGTTGTATAGTCTAATTCTAATAAAAAGATTGAGTCTAAATAGGTCAATAAGGTCTTATAGCCACTGTACTTAAGTTCTGTTGACAAGTGAAGTCCCTAATAGGCTACCTTATCTACAAAATAAACCTGGCTACCTTAGCCTTAATTGTCTATTAGATCTGACGTCAGAAACCCAGAATAAAAAGATTGAGTCTAAATAGGTCAATAAGGTCTTATAGCCACTGTACTTAAGTTCTGTTATAGCGAATTTTTATCTGACGTCAGATAAGGTCTAAGAAGACCTTATTAGATCTGACGTCAGAAACCCTTATTAGACCTCAATCTCAATATATATAAACGTTTTAACATAGCCTGTTGACAATTGAACTCAATCTTTTTATTAGAATTAGACGTCTTAACATCTTAACTATCTTAACATAACTTAACAACACTCATTATCTTAACATCTGATTAGACCCTTATTAGACCTCAATCATAATTTGCTATCACAATTGATAGCAATGTTAAACGTTTCAAACACAATAAAAAGATTGAGGTCTAATAAGGGTTTCTGATTAGACCTCATTGCTATCTTAACATTGCTATCAAGAAAATCTATTAGATCTGACGTCAGAAACCCTTATTAGACCTCATTAGTGATAAATTGATAGCAATATTAAACGTTTCAAACACAATAAAAAGATTGAGGTCTAATAAGGGTTATTAAAGCTAATAAGGGTATTGTGTTTGTTGTATAGTCTAATTCTAATAAAAAGATTGAGTCTAAATAGGTCAATAAACATTTATATCCCTAATAGGCTACCTTATCTTAGCTCTTTAGCCACTGTACTTAAGTTCTGTTGACAAGTGAAGTCCCTAATAGGCTACCTTATCTAAGAAAACGTTTCAAACACAATAAAAAGATTTAAAAGATTTGACGTCAGAAATCTGACGTCAGAATCTGAGGTCAAAAATAATTTATAGATTAATAATTAATTGTACACAATATTGACGTCAACCCTATTAGACCTCAATCATAATTTGCTATCACAATTGATAGCAATGTTAAACGTTTCAAACACAATAAAAAGATTGAGGTCTAATAAGGGTTAATAAAAAAGAAAGAGCTAAATAGTCTAAATAGGCTAAATATGTCAAAAAAATCTATTAGAATCTGACGTCAGAAACCCTTATTAGACCTCATTAGTGATAAAATTGATAGCAATGTTAAACGTTTCAAACACAATAAAAAGATTGAGGTCTAATAAGGGTTATTAAAGCTAATAAGGGTATTGTGTTGTTGTTTAGTCTAATTCTAATAAAAAGATTGAGTCTAAATAGGTCTATAAGGTCTTAAAGCCACTGTACTTAAGTTCTGTTGACAAGTGAAGTCCCTAATAGGCTACCTTATCTACAAAATAAACCTGGCTACCTTAGCCTTAATTGTCTATTAGATCTGACGTCAGAAACCCAGAATAAAAAGATTGAGTCTAAATAGGGTCAATAAGGTCTTATAGCCACTGTACATAAGTTCTGTTATAGCCAATTTTATCTGACGTCAGATAAGGTCTAAGAAGACCTTATTAGATCTGACGTCAGAAACCCTTATTAGACCTCAATCTCAATATATATAAACGTTTTAACATAGCCTGTTGACAATTGAACTCATCTTTTTATTAGAATTAGACGTCTTAACATCTTAACTATCTTAACATCACTTAACAACACTCATTATCTTAACATCTGATTAGACCCTTATAGACCTCAATCATAATTTGCTATCACAATTGATAGCAATGTTAAAACGTTTCAAACACAATAAAAAGAATTGAGGTCTAATAAGGGTTTCTGATTAGACCTCATTCGCTATCTTAACATTGCTATCAAGAAAATCTATTAGATCTGACGTCAGAAACCCTTATTAGACCTCATTAGAGATAAATTGATAGCAAACGTTAACGTTTTCAAACACAATAAAAAGATTGAGGTCTAATAAGGGTTATTAAAGCTAATAAGGGTATTGTGTTGTTGTATAGTCTAATTCTAATAAAAAGATTGAGTCTAAATAGGTCAATAAACATTTATATCCCTAATAGGCTACCTTATCTTAGCTCTTTAGCCACTGTACTTAAGTTCTGTTGACAAGTGAAGTCCCTAATAGGCTACCTTATCTAAGAAAACGTTTCAACACAATAAAAAGATTTAAAAGATCTAAAAGATTTGACGTCAGAAATCTGACGTCAGAATCTGAGGTCAAAAATAATTTATAGATTAATAATTAATTGTACACAATATTGACGTCAACCCTTATTAGACCTCAATCATAATTTGCTATCACAATTGATAGCAATGTTAAACGTTTCAAAACACAATAAAAAGATTGAGGTCTAATAAGGGTTAATAAAAAAGAAAGAGCTAAATAGGTCTAAATAGGCTAAATAGGTAAAAAAAAAAATCTATTAGATCTGACGTCAGAAACCCTTATTAGACCTCATTAGTGATAAATTGATAGCAATGTTAAACGTTTCAAACACAATAAAAAGATTGAGGTCTAATAAGGGTTATTAAAGCTAATAAGGGTATTGTGTTGTTGTATAGTCTAATTCTAATAAAAAGATTGAGTCTAAATAGGTCAATAATGGTCTTATAGCCACTGTACTTAAGTTCTGTTGACAAGTGAAGTCCCTAATAAGGCTACCTATCTACACAATAAACCTGGCTACCTTAGCCTTAATTGTCTGTTAGATCTGACGTCAGAACCCAGAATAAAAAGATTGAGTCTAAATAGGTCAATAAGGTCTTATAGCCACTGTACTTAAGTTCTGTTATAGCAATTTGTATCTGACGTCAGATAAGGTCTAAGAAGACCTTATTAGATATGACGTCAGAAACCCTTATTAGGACCTCAATCTCAATATTATTAAACGTTTAACATAGCCTGTTGACAATTGAACTCAATCTTTTTTTAGAATTAGACGTCTTAACATCTTAAACTATCTTAACATCACTTAACAACACTCATTATCTTAACATCTGATTAGACCTTATTAGCCTCAATCAAGATTTGCTATCACAATTGATAGCATGTTAAGATAATTTAGCCTTATCAAACACAATAAAAAGATTGAGGTCTAATAAGGGTTAATAAAAAAGAAAGAGCTAATAGGTCTAAATAGGCTAAATAGGTCAAAAAAAATCTATTAGATCTGACGTCAGAAAACCCTTATTAGACCTCATTAGTGATAATTGATAGCAATGTTAAACGTTTCAAACACAATAAAAAGATTGATGTCTAATAAGGGTTATTAAAGCTAATATGGGTATTGTGTTGTTGTATAGTCTAATTCTAATAAAAAGATTGAGTCTAAATAGGTCAATATGGTCTTATAGCCTCTGTACTTTAAGTTTCTGTTGACAAGTGAAGTCCCTAATAGGCTACCTTATCTACACAATAAAACCTGGCTACCTTAGCCTTAATTGTCTGTTAGATCTGACGTCAGAAACCCAGAATAAAAAGATTGAGTCTAAATAGGTCAATAAGGTCTTATAGCCACTGTAGTTAAGTTCTGTTATAGCCAATTTTTATCTGACGTCAGATAAGGTCTAAGAAGACCTTATTAGATTTGACGTCAGAAACCCTTATTAGACCTCAATCTCAATATATATAAACGTTTAACATAGCCTGTTGACAATTGAACTCAATCTTTTTATTAGAATTAGACGTCTTAACATCTTAACTATCTTAACATCACTTAACAACACTCATTATCTCAACATCTGATTAGACCCTTATTAGACCTCAATCATAATTTGCTATCACAATTGATAGCAATGTTAAACGTTTCAAACACAATAAAAAGATTGAGGTCTAATAAGGGTTTCTGATTAGACCTCATTGCTATCTTAACATTGCTATCAAGAAAATCTATTAGATCTGACGTCAGAAACCCTTATTAGACCTCATTAGTGATAAATTGATAGCAATGTTAAACGTTTCAAACACAATAAAAAGATTGAGGTCTAATAAGGGTTATTAAAGCTAATAAGGGTATTGTGTTGTTGTATAGTCTAATTCTAATAAAAAGATTGAGTCTAAATAGGTCAATAAACATTTATATCCCTAATAGGCTACCTTATCTTAGCTCTTTAGCCACTGTACTTAAGTTCTGTTGACAAGTTAAGTCCCTAATAGGCTACCTTATCTAAGAAAACGTTTCAAACACAATAAAAAGATTTAAAAGATTTAAAAGATTTGACGTCAGAAATCTGACGTCAGAATCTGAGGTCAAAAATAATTTATAGATTAATAATTAATTGTACACAATATTGACGTCAACCCTTATTAGACCTCAATCATAATTTGCTATCACAATTGATAGCAATGTTAAACGTTTCAAACACAATAAAAAGATTGAGGTCTAATAAGGGTTAATAAAAAAGAAAGAGCTAAATAGGTCTAAATATGCTAAATAGGTCAAAAAAATCTATTAGATCTGACGTCAGAAACCCTTATTAGACCTCATTAGTGATAAATTGATAGTAATGTTAAACGTTTCAAACACAATAAAAAGATTGAGGTCTAATAAGGGTTATTAAAGCTAATAAGGGTATTGTGTTGTTGTATAGTCTAATTCTAATAAAAAGATTGAGTCTAAATAGGTCAATAAGGTCTTATAGCCACTGTACTTAAGTTCTGTTGACAAGTGAAGTCCCTAATAGGCTACCTTATCTACACAATAAACCTGGCTACCTTAGCCTTAATTGTCTATTAGATCTGACGTCAGAAACCCAGAATAAAAAGATTGAGTCTAAATAGGTCAATAAGGTCTTAAAGCCACTGTACTTAAGTTCTGTTATAGCCAATTTTTATCTGACGTCAGATAAGGTCTAAAAAGACCTTATTAGATCTGACGTCAGAAACCCTTATTAGACCTCAATCTCAATATATATAAACGTTTAACATAGCCTGTTGACAATTGAACTCAATCTTTTTATTAGAATTAGACGTCTTAACATCTCAACTATCTTAACATCACTTAACAACACTCATTATCTTAACACCTGATTAGACCCTTATTAGACCTCAATCATAATTTGCTATCACAATTGATAGCAATGTTAAACGTTTCAAACACAATAAAAAGATTGAGGTCTAATAAGGGTTTCTGATTAGACCTCATTGCTATCTTAACATTGCTATCAAGAAAATCCATTAGATCTGACGTCAGAAACCCTTATTAGACCTCATTAGTGATAAATTGATAGCAATGTTAAACGTTTCAAACACAATAAAAAGATTGAGGTATAATAAGGGTTATTAAAGCTAATAAGGGTATTGTGTTGTTGTATAGTCTAATTCTAATAAAAAGATTGAGTCTAAATAGGTCAATAAACATTTATATCCCTAATAGGCTACCTTATCTTAGCTCTTTAGCCACTGTACTTAAGTTCTGTTGACAAGTGAAGTCCCTAATAGGCTACCTTATCTAAGAAAACGTTTCAAACACAACAAAAAGATTTAAAAGATTTAAAAGATTTGACGTCAGAAATCTGACGTCAGAATCTGAGGTCAAAAATAATTTATAGATTAATAATTAATTGTACACAATATTGACGTCAACCCTTATTAGACCTCAATCATAATTTGCTATCACAATTGATAGCAATGTTAAACGTTTCAAACACAATAAAAAGATTGAGGTCTAATAAGGGTTAATAAAAAAGAAAGAGCTAAATAGGTCTAAATAGGCTAAATAGGTCAAAAAAAATCTATTAGATCTGACGTCAGAAACCCTTATTAGACCTCATTAGTGATAAATTGATAGCAATGTTAAACGTTTCAAACACAATAAAAAGATTGAGGTCTAATAAGGGTTATTAAAGCTAATAAGGATATTGTGTTGTTGTATAGTCTAATTCTAATAAAAAGATTGAGTCTAAATAGGTCAATAAGGTCTTATAGCCACTGTACTTAAGTTCTGTTGACAAGTGAAGTCCCTAATAGGCTACCTTATCTACACAATAAACCTGGCTACCTTAGCCTTAATTGTCTATTAGATCTGACGTCAGAAACCCAGAATAAAAAGATTGAGTCTAAATAGGTCAATAAGGTCTTATAGCCACTGTACTTAAGTTCTGTTATAGCCAATTTTTATCTGACGTCAGATAAGGTCTAAGAAGACCTTATTAGATCTGACGTCAGAAACCCTTATTAGACCTCAATCTCAATATATATAAACGTTTAACATAGCCTGTTGACAATTGAACTCAATCTTTTTATTAGAATTAGACGTCTTAACATCTTAACTATCTTAACATCACTTAACAACACTCATTATCTTAACATCTGATTAGACCCTTATTAGACCTCAATCATAATTTGCTATCACAATTGATAGCAATGTTAAACGTTTCAAACACAATAAAAAGATTGAGGTCTAATAAGGGTTTCTGATTAGACCTCATTGCTATCTTAACATTGCTATCAAGAAAATCTATTAGATCTGACGTCAGAAACCCTTATTAGACCTCATTAGTGATAAATTGATAGCAATGTTAAACGTTTCAAACACAATAAAAAGATTGAGGTCTAATAAGGGTTATTAAAGCTAATAAGGGTATTGTGTTGTTGTATAGTCTAATTCTAATAAAAAGATTGAGTCTAAATAGGTCAATAAACATTTATATCCCTAATAGGCTACCTTATCTTAGCTCTTTAGCCACTGTACTTAAGTTCTGTTGACAAGTGAAGTCCCTAATAGGCTACCTTATCTAAGAAAACGTTTCAAACACAATAAAAAGATTTAAAAGATTTAAAAGATTTGACGTCAGAAATCTGACGTCAGCATCTGAGGTCAAAAATAATTTCATAGATTAATAATTAATTGTACACAATATTGACGTCACCCTTATTAGACCTCAATCATAATTTGCTATCACAATTGATAGCAATGTTAAACGTTTCAAACACAATAAAAAGATTGAGGTCTAAAAAGGGTTAATAAAAAAGAAAGAGCTAAATAGGTCTAAATAGGCTAAATAGGTCATAAAATCTATTAGATCTGACGTCAGAAACCCTTATTAGACCTCATTAGTGATAAATTGATAGCAATGTTACACGTTTCAAACACAATAAAAAGATTGAGGTCTAATAAGGGTTATTAAAGCTAATAAGGGTATTGTGTTGTTGTATAGTCTAATTCTAATAAAAAGATTGAGTCTAAATAGGTCAATAAGGTCTTATAGCCACTGTACTTAAGTTCTGTTGACAAGTGAAGTCCCTAATAGGCTACCTTATCTACACAATAAACTGGCTACCTTAGCCTTAATTGTCTATTAGATCTGACGTCAGAAACCCAGAATAAAAAGATTGAGTCTAAATAGGTCAATAAGGTCTTATAGCCACTGTACTTAAGTTCTGTTATAGCCAATCTTTATCTGACGTCAGATAAGGTCTAAGAAGACCTCATTAGATCTGACGTCAGAAACCCTTATTAGACCTCAATCTCAATATATATAAACGTTTAACATAGCCTGTTGACAATTGAACTCAATCTTTTTATTAGAATTAGACGTCTTAACCATCTTAACTATCTTAACATCACTTAACAACACTCATTATCTTAACATCTGATTAGACCCTTATTAGACCTCAATCATAATTTGCTATCACAATTGATAGCAATGTTAAACGTTTCAAACCAATAAAAAGATTGAGGTCTAATAAGGGTTTCTGATTAGACCTCATTGCTATCTTAACATTGCTATCAAGAAAATCTATTAGATCTGACGTCAGAAACCCTTATTAGACCTCATTAGTGATAAATTGATAGCAATGTTAAACGTTTCAAACACAATAAAAAGATTGAGGTCTAATAAGGGTTATTAAAGCTAATAAGGGTATTGTGTTGTTGTATAGTCTAATTCTAATAAAAAGATTGAGTCTAAATAGGTCAATAAACATTTATATCCCTATTAGGCTACCTTATCTTAGCTCTTTAGCCACTGTACTTAAGTTCTGTTGACAAGTGAAGTCCCTAATATGCTACCATATCTAAGAAAACGTTTCAAACACAATAAAAAGATTTAAAAGATTTAAAGATTTGAAGTCAGAAATCTGACGTCAGAATCTGAGGTCAAAAATAATTTATAGATTAATAATTAATTGTACACAATATTGACGTCAACCCTTATTAGACCTCAATCATAATTTGCTATCACATTTGATAGCAATGTTAAACGTTTCAAACACAATAAAAAGATTGAGGTCTAATAAGGGTTAATAAAAAAGAAAGAGCTAAATAGGTCTAAATAGGCTAAATAGGTCAAAAAATCTATTAGATCTGACGTCAGAAACCCTTATTAGACCTCATTAGTGGTAAATTGATAGCAATGTTAAACGTTTCAAACACAATAAAAAGATTGAGGTCTAATAAGGGTTATTAAAGCTAATAAGGTCATTGTGTTGTTGTATAGTCTAATTCTAATAAAAAGATTGAGTCTAAATAGGTCAATAAGGTCTTATAGCCACTGTACTTAAGTTCTGTTGACAAGTGAAGTCCCTAATAGGCTACCTTATCTACACAATAAACCTGGCTACCTTAGCCTTAATTGTCTATTAGATCTGACGTCAGAAACCCAGAATAAAAAGATTGAGTCTAAATAGGTCAATAAGGTCTTATAGCCACTGTACTTAAGTTCTGTTATAGCCAATTTTTATCTGACGTCAGATAAGGTCTAAAAAGACCTTATTAGATCTGACGTCAGAAACCCTTATTAGACCTCAATATCAATATATATAAACGTTTAACATAGCCTGTTGACAATTGAACTCAATCTTTTTATTAGAATTAGACGTCTTAACATCTTAACTATCTTAACATCACTTAACAACACTCAATATCTTAACATCTGATTAGACCCTTATTAGACCTCAATCATAATTTGCTATCACAATTGATAGCAATGTTAAACGATTCAAACACAATAAAAAGATTGAGGTCTAACAAGGGTTTCTGACTAGACCTCATTGCTATCTTAACATTGCTATCAAGAAAATCTATTAGATCTGACGTCAGAAACCCTTATTAGACCTCATTAGTGATAAATTAATAGCAATGTTAAACGTTTCAAACACAATAAAAAGATTGAGGTCTAATAAGGGTTATTAAAGCTAATAAGGGTATTGTGTTGTTGTATAGTCTAATTCTAATAAAAAGATTGAGTCTAAACAGGTCAATAAACATTTATATCCCTAATAGGCTACCTTATCTTAGCTCTTTAGCCACTGTACTTAAGTTCTGTTGACAAGTGAAGTCCCTAATATGCTACCTTATCTAAGAAAACGTTTCAAACACAATAAAAAGATTTATAAGATTTGACGTCAGAAATCTGACGTCAGAATCTGAGGTCAAAAATAATTTATAGATTAATAATTAATTGTACACAATATTGACGTCAACCCTTATTAGACCTCAATCATAATTTGCTATCACATTTGATAGCAATGTTAAACGTTTCAAACACAATAAAAAGATTGAGGTCTAATAAGGGTTAATAAAAAAGAAAGAGCTAAATAGGTCTAAATAGGCTAAATAGGTCAAAAAAATCTATTAGATCTGACGTCAGAAACCCTTATTAGACCTCATTAGTGATAAATTGATAGCAATGTTAAACGTTTCGAACACAATAAAAAGATTGAGGTCTAATAAGGGTTATTAAAGCTAATAAGGGTATTGTGTTGTTGTATAGTCTAATTCTAATAAAAAGATTGAGTCTAAATAGGTCAATAAGGTCTTATAGCCACTGTACTTAAGTTCTGTTGACAAGTTAAGTCCCTAATAGGCTACCTTATCTACACAATAAACCTGGCTACCTTAGCCTTAATTGTCTATTCACTAATGAGGTCTAATAAGGGTTTCTGACGTCAGATCTAATAGATTTTCTTGATAGCAATGTTAAGATAGCAATGAGGTCTAATCAGAAACCCTTATTAAACCTCAATCTTTTTATTGTGTTTGAAACGTTTAACATTGCTATCAATTGTGATAGCAAATTATGATTGAGGTTTAATAAGGGTCTAATCAGATGTTAAGATAATGAGTGTTGTTAAGTGATGTTAAGATAGTTAAGATGTTAAGACGTCTAATTCTAATAAAAAGATTGAGTTCAATTGTCAACAGGCTATGTTAAACGTTTATATATATTGAGATTGAAGTCTAATAAGGGTTTCTGACGTCAGATCTAATAAGGTCTTCTTAGACCTTATCTGACGTCAGATAAAAATTGGCTATAACAGAACTTAAGTACAGTGGCTAAAAGACCTTATTGACCTATTTAGACTCAATCTTTTTATTCTGGGTTTCTGACGTCAGATCTAATAGACAATTAAGGCTAAGGTAGCCAGGTTTATTGTGTAGATAAGGTAGCCTATTAGGGACTTCACTTGTCAACAGAACTTAAGTACAGTGGCTATAAGACCTTATTGACCTATTTAGACTCAATCTTTTTATTAGAATTAGACTATACAACAACACAATACCCTTATTAGCTTTAATAACCCTTATTAGACCTCAATCTTTTTATTGTGTTTGAAACGTTTAACATTGCTATCAATTTATCACTAATGAGGTCTAATAAGGGCTTCTGACGTCAGATCTAATAGATTTTTTTGACCTATTTAGCCTATTTAGACCTATTTAGCTCTTTCTTTTTTATTAACCCTTATTAGACCTCAATCTTTTTATTGTGTTTGAAACGTTTAACATTGCTATCAATTGTGATAGCAAATTATGATTGAGGTCTAATAAGGGTTGACGTCAATATTGTGTACAATTAATTATTAATCTAATAATTATTTTTGACCTCAGATTCTGACGTCAGATTTCTGACGTCAAATATTTAAATCTTTTAAATCTTTTTATTGTGTTTGAAACGTTTTCTTAGATAAGGTAGCCTATTAGGGACTTCACTTGTCAACAGAACTTAAGTACAGTGGCTAAAGAGCTAAGATAAGGTAGCCTATTAGGGATATAAATGTTTATTGACCTATTTAGACTCAATCTTTTTATTAGAATTAGACTATACAACAACACAATACCCTTATTAGCTTTAATAACCCTTATTAGACCTCAATCTTTTTATTGTGTTTGAAACGTTTAACATTGCTATCAATTTATCACTAATGAGGTCTAATAAGGGTTTCTGACGTCAGATCTAATAGATTTTCTTGATAGCAATGTTAAGATAGCAATGAGGTCTAATCAGAAACCCTTATTTGACCTCAATCTTTTTATTGTGTTTGAAACGTTTAACATTGCTATCAATTG
>NW_027063257.1:0-39908 GCF_032884065.1 Artemia franciscana | reverse complement strand
GAAGATATTAGACTATTTTATGATTGCAAATGGTAAAGAATGTGATTAAAGGCTCTTTTCCTATTTCAAAAGTTTTAGTTTTCAAGGGTAATAGCTACGTATGTTGAAAAAATGAAGATATTAGACTATTTTATGATTGCACATGGTAAAGAATGTGATTAAAGGCTCTTTTCCTATTTCAAAAGTTTTAGTTTTCGAGGGTAATAGCTACGTATGTTGAAAAAATGAAGATATTAGACTATTTTATGATTGCACATGGTAAAGAATGTGATTAAAGGCTCTTTTCCTATTTCAAAAGTTTTAGTTTTCGAGGGTAATAGCTACGTATGTTGAAAAAATGAAGATATTAGACTATTTTATGATTGCAAATGGTAAAGAATGTGATTAAAGGCTCTTTTCCTATGTCAAAAGTTTTAGTTTTCGAGGGTAATAGCTACGTATGTTGAAAAAATGAAGATATTAGACTATTTTATGATTGCAAATGGTAAAGAATGTGATTAAAGGCTCTTTTCCTATGTCAAAAGTTTTAGTTTTCGAGGGTAATAGCTACGTATGTTGAAAAAATGAAGATATTAGACTATTTTATGATTGCAAATGGTAAAGAATGTGATTAAAGGCTCTTTTCCTATTTCAAAAGTTTTAGTTTTCGAGGGTAATAGCTACGTATGTTGAAAAAATGAAGATATTAGACTATTTTATGATTGCAAATGGTAAAGAATGTGATTAAAGGTCTTTTCCTATTTCAAAAGTTTTAGTTTTCGAGGGTAATAGCTACGTATGTTGAAAAAATGAAGATATTAGACTATTTTATGATTGCACATGGTAAAGAATGTGATTAAAGGCTCTTTTCCTATGTCAAAAGTTTTAGTTTTCGAGGGTAATAGCTACGTATGTTGAAAAAATGAAGATATTAGACTATTTTATGATTGCAATGGTAAAGAATGTGATTAAAGGTCTTTTCCTATTTCAAAAGTTTTAGTTTTCGAGGGTAATAGCTACGTATGTTGAAAAAATGAAGATATTAGACTATTTTATGATTGCAAATGGTAAAGAATGTGATTAAAGGCTCTTTTCCTATGTCAAAAGTTTTGGTTTTCGAGGGTAATAGCTACGTATGTTGAAAAAATGAAGATATTAGACTATTTTATGATTGCACATGGTAAAGAATGTGATTAAAGGCTCTTTTCCTATTTCAAAAGTTTTAGTTTTCGAGGGTAATAGCTACGTATGTTGAAAAAATGAAGATATTAGACTATTTTATGATTGCAAATGGTAAAGAATGTGATTAAAGGCTCTTTTCCTATTTCAAAAGTTTTAGTTTTCGAGGGTAATAGCTACGTATGTTGAAAAAATGAAGATATTAGACTATTTTATGATTGCACATGGTAAAGAATGTGATTAAAGGCTCTTTTCCTATGTCAAAAGTTTTAGTTTTCGAGGGTAATAGCTACTTATGTTGAAAAATGAAGATATTAGACTATTTTATGATTGCAATGGTAAAGAATGTGATTAAAGGCTCTTTTCCTATGTCAAAAGTTTTAGTTTTCGAGGGTAATAGCTACGTATGTTGAAAAAATGAAGATATTAGACTATTTTATATTGCAAATGGTAAAGAATGTGATTAAAGGCTCTTTTCCTATTTCAAAAGTTTTAGTTTTCGAGGGTAATAGCTACGTATGTTGAAAAAATGAAGATATTAGACTATTTTATGATTGCAAATGGTAAAGAATGTGATTAAAGGCTCTTTTCCTATTTCAAAAGTTTTAGTTTTCGAGGGTAATAGCTACGTATGTTGAAAAAATGAAGATATTAGACAATTTTATGATTGCACATGGTAAAGAATGTGATTAAAGGCTCTTTTCCTATTTCAAAAGTTTTAGTTTTCGAGGGTAATAGCTACGTATGTTGAAAAAATGAAGATATTAGACTATTTTATGATTGCACATGGTAAAGAATGTGATTAAAGGCTCTTTTCCTATGTCAAAAGTTTTAGTTTTCGAGGGTAATAGCTACGTATGTTGAAAAAATGAAGATATTAGACTATTTTATGATTGCACATGGTAAAGAATGTGATTAAAGGCTCTTTTCCTATGTCAAAAGTTTTAGTTTTCGAGGGTAATAGCTACGTATGTTGAAAAAATGAAGATATTAGACTATTTTATGATTGCAATGGTAAAGAATGTGATTAAAGGCTCTTTTCCTATGTCAAAAGTTTTAGTTTTCGAGGGTAATAGCTACGTATGTTGAAAAAATGAAGATATTAGACTATTTTATGATTGCACATGGTAAAGAATGTGATTAAAGGCTCTTTTCCTATTTCAAAAGTTTTAGTTTTCGAGGGTAATAGCTACGTATGTTGAAAAAATGAAGATATTAGACTATTTTATGATTGCAATGGTAAAGAATGTGATTAAAGGCTCTTTTCCTATGTCAAAAGTTTTAGTTTTCGAGGGTAATAGCTACGTATGTTGAAAAAATGAAGATATTAGACAATTTTATGATTGCAAATGGTAAAGAATGTGATTAAAGGCTCTTTTCCTATGTCAAAAGTTTTAGTTTTCGAGGGTAATAGCTACGTATGTTGAAAAAATGAAGATATTAGACTATTTTATGATTGCACATGGTAAAGAATGTGATTAAAGGCTCTTTTCCTTGTCAAAAGTTTTAGTTTTCGAGGGTAATAGCTACGTATGTTGAAAAAATGAAGATATTAGACTATTTTATGATTGCAAATGGTAAAGAATGTGATTAAAGGCTCTTTTCCTATTTCAAAAGTTTTAGTTTTCGAGGGTAATAGCTACGTATGTTGAAAAAATGAAGATATTAGACTATTTTATGATTGCAAATGGTAAAGAATGTGATTAAAGGCTCTTTTCCTATGTCAAAAGTTTTAGTTTTCGAGGGTAATAGCTACGTATGTTGAAAAAATGAAGATATTAGACTATTTTATGATTGCACATGGTAAAGAATGTGATTAAAGGCTCTTTTCCTATTTCAAAAGTTTTAGTTTTCGAGGGTAATAGCTACGTATGTTGAAAAAATGAAGATATTAGACTATTTTATGATTGCAAATGGTAAAGAATGTGATTAAAGGCTCTTTTCCTATTTCAAAAGTTTTAGTTTTCGAGGGTAATAGCTACGTATGTTGAAAAAATGAAGATATTAGACTATTTTATGATTGCACATGGTAAAGAATGTGATTAAAGGCTCTTTTCCTATTCAAAAGTTTTAGTTTTCGAGGGTAATAGCTACGTATGTTGAAAAAATGAAGATATTAGACTATTTTATGATTGCACATGGTAAAGAATGTGATTAAAGGCTCTTTTCCTATTTCAAAAGTTTTAGTTTTCGAGGGTAATAGCTACGTATGTTGAAAAAATGAAGATATTAGACTATTTTATGATTGCACATGGTAAAGAATGTGATTAAAGGCTCTTTTCCTATTTCAAAAGTTTTAGTTTTCGAGGGTAATAGCTACGTATGTTGAAAAAATGAAGATATTAGACAATTTTATGATTGCACATGGTAAAGAATGTGATTAAAGGCTCTTTTCCTATTTCAAAAGTTTTAGTTTTCGAGGGTAATAGCTACGTATGTTGAAAAAATGAAGATATTAGACTATTTTATGATTGCAAATGGTAAAGAATGTGATTAAAGGCTCTTTTCCTATTCAAAAGTTTTAGTTTTCGAGGGTAATAGCTACGTATGTTGAAAAAATGAAGATATTAGACTATTTTATGATTGCAATGGTAAAGAATGTGATTAAAGGCTCTTTTCCTATTTCAAAAGTTTTAGTTTTCGAGGGTAATAGCTACGTATGTTGAAAAAATGAAGATATTAGACTATTTTATGATTGAACATGGTAAAGAATGTGATTAAAGGCTCTTTTCCTATTTCAAAAGTTTTAGTTTTCGAGGGTAATAGCTACGTATGTTGAAAAAATGAAGATATTAGACTATTTTATGATTGCAAATGGTAAAGAATGTGATTAAAGGCTCTTTTCCTATTCAAAAGTTTTAGTTTTCGAGGGTAATAGCTACGTATGTTGAAAAAATGAAGATATTAGACTATTTTATGATTGCACATGGTAAAGAATGTGATTAAAGGCTCTTTTCCTATTTCAAAAGTTTTAGTTTTCGAGGGTAATAGCTACGTATGTTGAAAAAATGAAGATATTAGACTATTTTATGATTGCAAATGGTAAAGAATGTGATTAAAGGCTCTTTTCCTATGTCAAAAGTTTTAGTTTTCGAGGGTAATAGCTACGTATGTTGAAAAAATGAAGATATTAGACTATTTTATGATTGCACATGGTAAAGAATGTGATTAAAGGCTCTTTTCCTATTTCAAAAGTTTTAGTTTTCGAGGGTAATAGCTACGTATGTTGAAAAAATGAAGATATTAGACTATTTTATGATTGCAAATGGTAAAGAATGTGATTAAAGGCTCTTTTCCTATGTCAAAAGTTTTAGTTTTCGAGGGTAATAGCTACGTATGTTGAAAAAATGAAGATATTAGACTATTTTATGATTGCAAATGGTAAAGAATGTGATTAAAGGCTCTTTTCCTATTTCAAAAGTTTTAGTTTTCGAGGGTAATAGCTACGTATGTTGAAAAAATGAAGATATTAGACTATTTTATGATTGCAATGGTAAAGAATGTGATTAAAGGCTCTTTTCCTATTTCAAAAGTTTTAGTTTTCGAGGGTAATAGCTACGTATGTTGAAAAAATGAAGATATTAGACTATTTTATGATTGCAATGGTAAAGAATGTGATTAAAGGCTCTTTTCCTATTTCAAAAGTTTTAGTTTTCGAGGGTAATAGCTACGTATGTTGAAAAAATGAAGATATTAGACTATTTTATGATTGCACATGGTAAAGAATGTGATTAAAGGCTCTTTTCCTATTTCAAAAGTTTTAGTTTTCGAGGGTAATAGCTACGTATGTTGAAAAAATGAAGATATTAGACTATTTTATGATTGCACATGGTAAAGAATGTGATTAAAGGCTCTTTTCCTATTTCAAAAGTTTTAGTTTTCGAGGGTAATAGCTACGTATGTTGAAAAAATGAAGATATTAGACTATTTTATGATTGCAATGGTAAAGAATGTGATTAAAGGCTCTTTTCCTATTTCAAAAGTTTTAGTTTTCGAGGGTAATAGCTACGTATGTTGAAAAAATGAAGATATTAGACTATTTTATGATTGCAAATGGTAAAGAATGTGATTAAAGGCTCTTTTCCTATTTCAAAAGTTTTAGTTTTCGAGGGTAATAGCTACGTATGTTGAAAAAATGAAGATATTAGACTATTTTATGATTGCACATGGTAAAGAATGTGATTAAAGGCTCTTTTCCTATTTCAAAAGTTTTAGTTTTCGAGGGTAATAGCTACGTATGTTGAAAAAATGAAGATATTAGACTATTTTATGATTGCACATGGTAAAGAATGTGATTAAAGGCTCTTTTCCTATTTCAAAAGTTTTAGTTTTCGAGGGTAATAGCTACGTATGTTGAAAAAATGAAGATATTAGACTATTTTATGATTGCACATGGTAAAGAATGTGATTAAAGGCTCTTTTCCTATGTCAAAAGTTTTAGTTTTCGAGGGTAATAGCTACGTATGTTGAAAAAATGAAGATATTAGACTATTTTATGATTGCAAATGGTAAAGAATGTGATTAAAGGCTCTTTTCCTATGTCAAAAGTTTTAGTTTTCGAGGGTAATAGCTACGTATGTTGAAAAAATGAAGATATTAGACTATTTTATGATTGCACATGGTAAAGAATGTGATTAAAGGCTCTTTTCCTATTTCAAAAGTTTTAGTTTTCGAGGGTAATAGCTACGTATGTTGAAAAAATGAAGATATTAGACTATTTTATGATTGCAAATGGTAAAGAATGTGATTAAAGGCTCTTTTCCTATTTCAAAAGTTTTAGTTTTCGAGGGTAATAGCTACGTATGTTGAAAAAATGAAGATATTAGACTATTTTATGATTGCAAATGGTAAAGAATGTGATTAAAGGCTCTTTTCCTATTTCAAAAGTTTTAGTTTTCGAGGGTAATAGCTACGTATGTTGAAAAAATGAAGATATTAGACTATTTTATGATTGCAAATGGTAAAGAATGTGATTAAAGGCTCTTTTCCTATTTCAAAAGTTTTAGTTTTCGAGGGTAATAGCTACGTATGTTGAAAAAATGAAGATATTAGACTATTTTATGATTGCACATGGTAAAGAATGTGATTAAAGGCTCTTTTCCTATTCAAAAGTTTTAGTTTTCGAGGGTAATAGCTACGTATGTTGAAAAAATGAAGATATTAGACTATTTTATGATTGCAAATGGTAAAGAATGTGATTAAAGGCTCTTTTCCTATTTCAAAAGTTTTAGTTTTCGAGGGTAATAGCTACGTATGTTGAAAAAATGAAGATATTAGACTATTTTATGATTGCAAATGGTAAAGAATGTGATTAAAGGCTCTTTTCCTATTTCAAAAGTTTTAGTTTTCGAGGGTAATAGCTACGTATGTTGAAAAAATGAAGATATTAGACTATTTTATGATTGCAATGGTAAAGAATGTGATTAAAGGCTCTTTTCCTATTTCAAAAGTTTTAGTTTTCGAGGGTAATAGCTACGTATGTTGAAAAAATGAAGATATTAGACTATTTTATGATTGCACATGGTAAAGAATGTGATTAAAGGCTCTTTTCCTATTTCAAAAGTTTTAGTTTTCGAGGGTAATAGCTACGTATGTTGAAAAAATGAAGATATTAGACAATTTTATGATTGCAATGGTAAAGAATGTGATTAAAGGCTCTTTTCCTATTTCAAAAGTTTTAGTTTTCGAGGGTAATAGCTACGTATGTTGAAAAAATGAAGATATTAGACTATTTTATGATTGCAATGGTAAAGAATGTGATTAAAGGCTCTTTTCCTATTTCAAAAGTTTTAGTTTTCGAGGGTAATAGCTACGTATGTTGAAAAAATGAAGATATTAGACTATTTTATGATTGCACATGGTAAAGAATGTGATTAAAGGCTCTTTTCCTATGTCAAAAGTTTTAGTTTTCGAGGGTAATAGCTACGTATGTTGAAAAAATGAAGATATTAGACTATTTTATGATTGCACATGGTAAAGAATGTGATTAAAGGCTCTTTTCCTATGTCAAAAGTTTTAGTTTTCGAGGGTAATAGCTACGTATGTTGAAAAAATGAAGATATTAGACTATTTTATGATTGCAAATGGTAAAGAATGTGATTAAAGGCTCTTTTCCTATTTCAAAAGTTTTAGTTTTCGAGGGTAATAGCTACGTATGTTGAAAAAATGAAGATATTAGACTATTTTATGATTGCAAATGGTAAAGAATGTGATTAAAGGCTCTTTTCCTATGTCAAAAGTTTTAGTTTTCGAGGGTAATAGCTACGTATGTTGAAAAAATGAAGATATTAGACTATTTTATGATTGCAATGGTAAAGAATGTGATTAAAGGCTCTTTTCCTATGTCAAAAGTTTTAGTTTTCGAGGGTAATAGCTACGTATGTTGAAAAAATGAAGATATTAGACTATTTTATGATTGCAAATGGTAAAGAATGTGATTAAAGGCTCTTTTCCTATTTCAAAAGTTTTAGTTTTCGAGGGTAATAGCTGTATGTGGAAAAAATGAAGATATTAGACTATTTTATGATTGCACATGGTAAAGAATGTGATTAAAGGCTCTTTTCCTATTTCAAAAGTTTTAGTTTTCGAGGGTAATAGCTACGTATGTTGAAAAAATGAAGATATTAGACTATTTTATGATTGCAATGGTAAAGAATGTGATTAAAGGCTCTTTTCCTATTTCAAAAGTTTTAGTTTTCGAGGGTAATAGCTACGTATGTTGAAAAAATGAAGATATTAGACAATTTTATGATTGCACATGGTAAAGAATGTGATTAAAGGCTCTTTTCCTATTTCAAAAGTTTTAGTTTTCGAGGGTAATAGCTACGTATGTTGAAAAAATGAAGATATTAGACTATTTTATGATTGCACATGGTAAAGAATGTGATTAAAGGCTCTTTTCCTATTTCAAAAGTTTTAGTTTTCGAGGGTAATAGCTACGTATGTTGAAAAAATGAAGATATTAGACAATTTTATGATTGCACATGGTAAAGAATGTGATTAAAGGCTCTTTTCCTATTTCAAAAGTTTTAGTTTTCGAGGGTAATAGCTACGTATGTTGAAAAAATGAAGATATTAGACTATTTTATGATTGCACATGGTAAAGAATGTGATTAAAGGCTCTTTTCCTATTTCAAAAGTTTTAGTTTTCGAGGGTAATAGCTACGTATGTTGAAAAAATGAAGATATTAGACTATTTTATGATTGCAAATGGTAAAGAATGTGATTAAAGGCTCTTTTCCTATTTCAAAAGTTTTAGTTTTCGAGGGTAATAGCTACGTATGTTGAAAAAATGAAGATATTAGACTATTTTATGATTGCAATGGTAAAGAATGTGATTAAAGGCTCTTTTCCTATTTCAAAAGTTTTAGTTTTCGAGGGTAATAGCTACGTATGTTGAAAAAATGAAGATATTAGACAATTTTATGATTGCACATGGTAAAGAATGTGATTAAAGGCTCTTTTCCTATGTCAAAAGTTTTAGTTTTCGAGGGTAATAGCTACGTATGTTGAAAAAATGAAGATATTAGACTATTTTATGATTGCAAATGGTAAAGAATGTGATTAAAGGCTCTTTTCCTATTTCAAAAGTTTTAGTTTTCGAGGGTAATAGCTACGTATGTTGAAAAAATGAAGATATTAGACTATTTTATGATTGCAATGGTAAAGAATGTGATTAAAGGCTCTTTTCCTATTTCAAAAGTTTTAGTTTTCGAGGGTAATAGCTACGTATGTTGAAAAAATGAAGATATTAGACTATTTTATGATTGCAAATGGTAAAGAATGTGATTAAAGGCTCTTTTCCTATTTCAAAAGTTTTAGTTTTCGAGGGTAATAGCTACGTATGTTGAAAAAATGAAGATATTAGACTATTTTATGATTGCAAATGGTAAAGAATGTGATTAAAGGCTCTTTTCCTATTTCAAAAGTTTTAGTTTTCGAGGGTAATAGCTACGTATGTTGAAAAAATGAAGATATTAGACTATTTTATGATTGCACATGGTAAAGAATGTGATTAAAGGCTCTTTTCCTATTTCAAAAGTTTTAGTTTTCGAGGGTAATAGCTACGTATGTTGAAAAAATGAAGATATTAGACTATTTTATGATTGCAAATGGTAAAGAATGTGATTAAAGGCTCTTTTCCTATGTCAAAAGTTTTAGTTTTCGAGGGTAATAGCTACGTATGTTGAAAAAATGAAGATATTAGACTATTTTATGATTGCACATGGTAAAGAATGTGATTAAAGGCTCTTTTCCTATGTCAAAAGTTTTAGTTTTCGAGGGTAATAGCTACGTATGTTGAAAAAATGAAGATATTAGACTATTTTATGATTGCAATGGTAAAGAATGTGATTAAAGGCTCTTTTCCTATTTCAAAAGTTTTAGTTTTCGAGGGTAATAGCTACGTATGTTGAAAAAATGAAGATATTAGACTATTTTATGATTGCACATGGTAAAGAATGTGATTAAAGGCTCTTTTCCTATTTCAAAAGTTTTAGTTTTCGAGGGTAATAGCTACGTATGTTGAAAAAATGAAGATATTAGACTATTTTATGATTGCACATGGTAAAGAATGTGATTAAAGGCTCTTTTCCTATTCAAAAGTTTTAGTTTTCGAGGGTAATAGCTACGTATGTTGAAAAAATGAAGATATTAGACTATTTTATGATTGCAAATGGTAAAGAATGTGATTAAAGGCTCTTTTCCTATGTCAAAAGTTTTAGTTTTCGAGGGTAATAGCTACGTATGTTGAAAAAATGAAGATATTAGACAATTTTATGATTGCAAATGGTAAAGAATGTGATTAAAGGCTCTTTTCCTATTTCAAAAGTTTTAGTTTTCGAGGGTAATAGCTACGTATGTTGAAAAAATGAAGATATTAGACTATTTTATGATTGCACATGGTAAAGAATGTGATTAAAGGCTCTTTTCCTATGTCAAAAGTTTTAGTTTTCGAGGGTAATAGCTACGTATGTTGAAAAAATGAAGATATTAGACTATTTTATGATTGCAAATGGTAAAGAATGTGATTAAAGGCTCTTTTCCTATTTCAAAAGTTTTAGTTTTCGAGGGTAATAGCTACGTATGTTGAAAAAATGAAGATATTAGACTATTTTATGATTGCAAATGGTAAAGAATGTGATTAAAGGCTCTTTTCCTATTTCAAAAGTTTTAGTTTTCGAGGGTAATAGCTACGTATGTTGAAAAAATGAAGATATTAGACTATTTTATGATTGCACATGGTAAAGAATGTGATTAAAGGCTCTTTTCCTATTTCAAAAGTTTTAGTTTTCGAGGGTAATAGCTACGTATGTTGAAAAAATGAAGATATTAGACAATTTTATGATTGCACATGGTAAAGAATGTGATTAAAGGCTCTTTTCCTATTTCAAAAGTTTTAGTTTTCGAGGGTAATAGCTACGTATGTTGAAAAAATGAAGATATTAGACAATTTTATGATTGCAATGGTAAAGAATGTGATTAAAGGCTCTTTTCCTATTTCAAAAGTTTTAGTTTTCGAGGGTAATAGCTACGTATGTTGAAAAAATGAAGATATTAGACTATTTTATGATTGCACATGGTAAAGAATGTGATTAAAGGCTCTTTTCCTATTCAAAAGTTTTAGTTTTCGAGGGTAATAGCTACGTATGTTGAAAAAATGAAGATATTAGACTATTTTATGATTGCAATGGTAAAGAATGTGATTAAAGGCTCTTTTCCTATTTCAAAAGTTTTAGTTTTCGAGGGTAATAGCTACGTATGTTGAAAAAATGAAGATATTAGACTATTTTATGATTGCACATGGTAAAGAATGTGATTAAAGGCTCTTTTCCTATTTCAAAAGTTTTAGTTTTCGAGGGTAATAGCTACGTATGTTGAAAAAATGAAGATATTAGACAATTTTATGATTGCAATGGTAAAGAATGTGATTAAAGGCTCTTTTCCTATTTCAAAAGTTTTAGTTTTCGAGGGTAATAGCTACGTATGTTGAAAAAATGAAGATATTAGACTATTTTATGATTGCACATGGTAAAGAATGTGATTAAAGGCTCTTTTCCTATTTCAAAAGTTTTAGTTTTCGAGGGTAATAGCTACGTATGTTGAAAAAATGAAGATATTAGACTATTTTATGATTGCACATGGTAAAGAATGTGATTAAAGGCTCTTTTCCTATGTCAAAAGTTTTAGTTTTCGAGGGTAATAGCTACGTATGTTGAAAAAATGAAGATATTAGACTATTTTATGATTGCAAATGGTAAAGAATGTGATTAAAGGCTCTTTTCCTATTTCAAAAGTTTTAGTTTTCGAGGGTAATAGCTACGTATGTTGAAAAAATGAAGATATTAGACTATTTTATGATTGCACATGGTAAAGAATGTGATTAAAGGCTCTTTTCCTATGTCAAAAGTTTTAGTTTTCGAGGGTAATAGCTACGTATGTTGAAAAAATGAAGATATTAGACTATTTTATGATTGCAAATGGTAAAGAATGTGATTAAAGGCTCTTTTCCTATTTCAAAAGTTTTAGTTTTCGAGGGTAATAGCTACGTATGTTGAAAAAATGAAGATATTAGACTATTTTATGATTGCAAATGGTAAAGAATGTGATTAAAGGCTCTTTTCCTATTTCAAAAGTTTTAGTTTTCGAGGGTAATAGCTACGTATGTTGAAAAAATGAAGATATTAGACTATTTTATGATTGCAAATGGTAAAGAATGTGATTAAAGGCTCTTTTCCTATTTCAAAAGTTTTAGTTTTCGAGGGTAATAGCTACGTATGTTGAAAAAATGAAGATATTAGACTATTTTATGATTGCAAATGGTAAAGAATGTGATTAAAGGCTCTTTTCCTATTCAAAAGTTTTAGTTTTCGAGGGTAATAGCTACGTATGTTGAAAAAATGAAGATATTAGACTATTTTATGATTGCAAATGGTAAAGAATGTGATTAAAGGCTCTTTTCCTATTTCAAAAGTTTTAGTTTTCGAGGGTAATAGCTACGTATGTTGAAAAAATGAAGATATTAGACTATTTTATGATTGCACATGGTAAAGAATGTGATTAAAGGCTCTTTTCCTATTTCAAAAGTTTTAGTTTTCGAGGGTAATAGCTACGTATGTTGAAAAAATGAAGATATTAGACAATTTTATGATTGCAAATGGTAAAGAATGTGATTAAAGGCTCTTTTCCTATTTCAAAAGTTTTAGTTTTCGAGGGTAATAGCTACGTATGTTGAAAAAATGAAGATATTAGACTATTTTATGATTGCAATGGTAAAGAATGTGATTAAAGGCTCTTTTCCTATTTCAAAAGTTTTAGTTTTCGAGGGTAATAGCTACGTATGTTGAAAAAATGAAGATATTAGACTATTTTATGATTGCACATGGTAAAGAATGTGATTAAAGGCTCTTTTCCTATTTCAAAAGTTTTAGTTTTCGAGGGTAATAGCTACGTATGTTGAAAAAATGAAGATATTAGACTATTTTATGATTGCAATGGTAAAGAATGTGATTAAAGGCTCTTTTCCTATTTCAAAAGTTTTAGTTTTCGAGGGTAATAGCTACGTATGTTGAAAAAATGAAGATATTAGACAATTTTATGATTGCACATGGTAAAGAATGTGATTAAAGGCTCTTTTCCTATTTCAAAAGTTTTAGTTTTCGAGGGTAAAAGCTACTTATGTTGAAAAAATGAAGATATTAGACTATTTTATGATTGCAAATGGTAAAGAATGTGATTAAAGGCTCTTTTCCTATTTCAAAAGTTTTAGTTTTCGAGGGTAATAGCTACGTATGTTGAAAAAATGAAGATATTAGACAATTTTATGATTGCAAATGGTAAAGAATGTGATTAAAGGCTCTTTTCCTATTTCAAAAGTTTTAGTTTTCGAGGGTAATAGCTACGTATGTTGAAAAAATGAAGATATTAGACTATTTTATGATTGCAAATGGTAAAGAATGTGATTAAAGGCTCTTTTCCTATTTCAAAAGTTTTAGTTTTCGAGGGTAATAGCTACGTATGTTGAAAAAATGAAGATATTAGACTATTTTATGATTGCAAATGGTAAAGAATGTGATTAAAGGCTCTTTTCCTATTTCAAAAGTTTTAGTTTTCGAGGGTAATAGCTACGTATGTTGAAAAAATGAAGATATTAGACAATTTTATGATTGCACATGGTAAAGAATGTGATTAAAGGCTCTTTTCCTATGTCAAAAGTTTTAGTTTTCGAGGGTAATAGCTACGTATGTTGAAAAAATGAAGATATTAGACTATTTTATGATTGCAAATGGTAAAGAATGTGATTAAAGGCTCTTTTCCTATTTCAAAAGTTTTAGTTTTCGAGGGTAATAGCTACGTATGTTGAAAAAATGAAGATATTAGACTATTTTATGATTGCAATGGTAAAGAATGTGATTAAAGGCTCTTTTCCTATTTCAAAAGTTTTAGTTTTCGAGGGTAATAGCTACGTATGTTGAAAAAATGAAGATATTAGACTATTTTATGATTGCACATGGTAAAGAATGTGATTAAAGGCTCTTTTCCTATTTCAAAAGTTTTAGTTTTCGAGGGTAATAGCTACGTATGTTGAAAAAATGAAGATATTAGACTATTTTATGATTGCAATGGTAAAGAATGTGATTAAAGGCTCTTTTCCTATTTCAAAAGTTTTAGTTTTCGAGGGTAATAGCTACGTATGTTGAAAAAATGAAGATATTAGACTATTTTATGATTGCAATGGTAAAGAATGTGATTAAAGGCTCTTTTCCTATTTCAAAAGTTTTAGTTTTCGAGGGTAATAGCTACGTATGTTGAAAAAATGAAGATATTAGACTATTTTATGATTGCACATGGTAAAGAATGTGATTAAAGGCTCTTTTCCTATTTCAAAAGTTTTAGTTTTCGAGGGTAATAGCTACGTATGTTGAAAAAATGAAGATATTAGACTATTTTATGATTGCAAATGGTAAAGAATGTGATTAAAGGCTCTTTTCCTATTTCAAAAGTTTTAGTTTTCGAGGGTAATAGCTACGTATGTTGAAAAAATGAAGATATTAGACTATTTTATGATTGCACATGGTAAAGAATGTGATTAAAGGCTCTTTTCCTATTTCAAAAGTTTTAGTTTTCGAGGGTAATAGCTACGTATGTTGAAAAAATGAAGATATTAGACTATTTTATGATTGCAAATGGTAAAGAATGTGATTAAAGGCTCTTTTCCTATGTCAAAAGTTTTAGTTTTCGAGGGTAATAGCTACGTATGTTGAAAAAATGAAGATATTAGACTATTTTATGATTGCAAATGGTAAAGAATGTGATTAAAGGCTCTTTTCCTATTTCAAAAGTTTTAGTTTTCGAGGGTAATAGCTACGTATGTTGAAAAAATGAAGATATTAGACTATTTTATGATTGCAAATGGTAAAGAATGTGATTAAAGGCTCTTTTCCTATGTCAAAAGTTTTAGTTTTCGAGGGTAATAGCTACGTATGTTGAAAAAATGAAGATATTAGACTATTTTATGATTGCACATGGTAAAGAATGTGATTAAAGGCTCTTTTCCTATTTCAAAAGTTTTAGTTTTCGAGGGTAATAGCTACGTATGTTGAAAAAATGAAGATATTAGACTATTTTATGATTGCACATGGTAAAGAATGTGATTAAAGGCTCTTTTCCTATTTCAAAAGTTTTAGTTTTCGAGGGTAATAGCTACGTATGTTGAAAAAATGAAGATATTAGACTATTTTATGATTGCAAATGGTAAAGAATGTGATTAAAGGCTCTTTTCCTATTTCAAAAGTTTTAGTTTTCGAGGGTAATAGCTACGTATGTTGAAAAAATGAAGATATTAGACTATTTTATGATTGCAAATGGTAAAGAATGTGATTAAAGGCTCTTTTCCTATTTCAAAAGTTTTAGTTTTCGAGGGTAATAGCTACGTATGTTGAAAAAATGAAGATATTAGACTATTTTATGATTGCAAATGGTAAAGAATGTGATTAAAGGCTCTTTTCCTATTTCAAAAGTTTTAGTTTTCGAGGGTAATAGCTACGTATGTTGAAAAAATGAAGATATTAGACTATTTTATGATTGCAAATGGTAAAGAATGTGATTAAAGGCTCTTTTCCTATTTCAAAAGTTTTAGTTTTCGAGGGTAATAGCTACGTATGTTGAAAAAATGAAGATATTAGACTATTTTATGATTGCAAATGGTAAAGAATGTGATTAAAGGCTCTTTTCCTATTTCAAAAGTTTTAGTTTTCGAGGGTAATAGCTACGTATGTTGAAAAAATGAAGATATTAGACTATTTTATGATTGCAAATGGTAAAGAATGTGATTAAAGGCTCTTTTCCTATTTCAAAAGTTTTAGTTTTCGAGGGTAATAGCTACGTATGTTGAAAAAATGAAGATATTAGACTATTTTATGATTGCAAATGGTAAAGAATGTGATTAAAGGCTCTTTTCCTTTCAAAAGTTTTAGTTTTCGAGGGTAATAGCTACGTATGTTGAAAAAATGAAGATATTAGACTATTTTATGATTGCACATGGTAAAGAATGTGATTAAAGGCTCTTTTCCTATTTCAAAAGTTTTAGTTTTCGAGGGTAATAGCTACGTATGTTGAAAAAATGAAGATATTAGACTATTTTATGATTGCAAATGGTAAAGAATGTGATTAAAGGCTCTTTTCCTATTTCAAAAGTTTTAGTTTTCGAGGGTAATAGCTGTATGTTGAAAAAATGAAGATATTAGACTATTTTATGATTGCAAATGGTAAAGAATGTGATTAAAGGCTCTTTTCCTATGTCAAAAGTTTTAGTTTTCGAGGGTAATAGCTACGTATGTTGAAAAAATGAAGATATTAGACTATTTTATGATTGCACATGGTAAAGAATGTGATTAAAGGCTCTTTTCCTATGTCAAAAGTTTTAGTTTTCGAGGGTAATAGCTACGTATGTTGAAAAAATGAAGATATTAGACTATTTTATGATTGCAAATGGTAAAGAATGTGATTAAAGGCTCTTTTCCTATTTCAAAAGTTTTAGTTTTCGAGGGTAATAGCTACGTATGTTGAAAAAATGAAGATATTAGACTATTTTATGATTGCACATGGTAAAGAATGTGATTAAAGGCTCTTTTCCTATTTCAAAAGTTTTAGTTTTCGAGGGTAATAGCTACGTATGTTGAAAAAATGAAGATATTAGACTATTTTATGATTGCAAATGGTAAAGAATGTGATTAAAGGCTCTTTTCCTATTTCAAAAGTTTTAGTTTTCGAGGGTAATAGCTACGTATGTTGAAAAAATGAAGATATTAGACTATTTTATGATTGCAAATGGTAAAGAATGTGATTAAAGGCTCTTTTCCTATTTCAAAAGTTTTAGTTTTCGAGGGTAATAGCTACGTATGTTGAAAAAATGAAGATATTAGACTATTTTATGATTGCAATGGTAAAGAATGTGATTAAAGGCTCTTTTCCTATGTCAAAAGTTTTAGTTTTCGAGGGTAATAGCTACGTATGTTGAAAAAATGAAGATATTAGACTATTTTATGATTGCAATGGTAAAGAATGTGATTAAAGGCTCTTTTCCTATTTCAAAAGTTTTAGTTTTCGAGGGTAATAGCTACGTATGTTGAAAAAATGAAGATATTAGACTATTTTATGATTGCAAATGGTAAAGAATGTGATTAAAGGCTCTTTTCCTATTTCAAAAGTTTTAGTTTTCGAGGGTAATAGCTACGTATGTTGAAAAAATGAAGATATTAGACTATTTTATGATTGCAAATGGTAAAGAATGTGATTAAAGGCTCTTTTCCTATTTCAAAAGTTTTAGTTTTCGAGGGTAATAGCTACGTATGTTGAAAAAATGAAGATATTAGACTATTTTATGATTGCACATGGTAAAGAATGTGATTAAAGGCTCTTTTCCTATTTCAAAAGTTTTAGTTTTCGAGGGTAATAGCTACGTATGTTGAAAAAATGAAGATATTAGACTATTTTATGATTGCAAATGGTAAAGAATGTGATTAAAGGCTCTTTTCCTATTTCAAAAGTTTTAGTTTTCGAGGGTAATAGCTACGTATGTTGAAAAAATGAAGATATTAGACTATTTTATGATTGCACATGGTAAAGAATGTGATTAAAGGCTCTTTTCCTATTTCAAAAGTTTTAGTTTTCGAGGGTAATAGCTACGTATGTTGAAAAATGAAGATATTAGACTATTTTATGATTGCAAATGGTAAAGAATGTGATTAAAGGCTCTTTTCCTATGTCAAAAGTTTTAGTTTTCGAGGGTAATAGCTACGTATGTTGAAAAAATGAAGATATTAGACTATTTTATGATTGCACATGGTAAAGAATGTGATTAAAGGCTCTTTTCCTATTTCAAAAGTTTTAGTTTTCGAGGGTAATAGCTACGTATGTTGAAAAAATGAAGATATTAGACTATTTTATGATTGCAAATGGTAAAGAATGTGATTAAAGGCTCTTTTCCTATGTCAAAAGTTTTAGTTTTCGAGGGTAATAGCTACGTATGTTGAAAAAATGAAGATATTAGACTATTTTATGATTGCAAATGGTAAAGAATGTGATTAAAGGCTCTTTTCCTATTTCAAAAGTTTTAGTTTTCGAGGGTAATAGCTACGTATGTTGAAAAAATGAAGATATTAGACTATTTTATGATTGCAAATGGTAAAGAATGTGATTAAAGGCTCTTTTCCTATTCAAAAGTTTTAGTTTTCGAGGGTAATAGCTACGTATGTTGAAAAAATGAAGATATTAGACTATTTTATGATTGCAAATGGTAAAGAATGTGATTAAAGGCTCTTTTCCTATTCAAAAGTTTTAGTTTTCGAGGGTAATAGCTACGTATGTTGAAAAAATGAAGATATTAGACTATTTTATGATTGCAAATGGTAAAGAATGTGATTAAAGGCTCTTTTCCTATTTCAAAAGTTTTAGTTTTCGAGGGTAATAGCTACTTATGTTGAAAAAATGAAGATATTAGACTATTTTATGATTGCAAATGGTAAAGAATGTGATTAAAGGCTCTTTTCCTATTTCAAAAGTTTTAGTTTTCGAGGGTAATAGCTACGTATGTTGAAAAAATGAAGATATTAGACTATTTTATGATTGCAAATGGTAAAGAATGTGATTAAAGGCTCTTTTCCTATTTCAAAAGTTTTAGTTTTCGAGGGTAATAGCTACGTATGTTGAAAAAATGAAGATATTAGACTATTTTATGATTGCAAATGGTAAAGAATGTGATTAAAGGCTCTTTTCCTATTTCAAAAGTTTTAGTTTTCGAGGGTAATAGCTACGTATGTTGAAAAAATGAAGATATTAGACTATTTTATGATTGCACATGGTAAAGAATGTGATTAAAGGCTCTTTTCCTATTTCAAAAGTTTTAGTTTTCGAGGGTAATAGCTACGTATGTTGAAAAAATGAAGATATTAGACAATTTTATGATTGCACATGGTAAAGAATGTGATTAAAGGCTCTTTTCCTATGTCAAAAGTTTTAGTTTTCGAGGGTAATAGCTACGTATGTTGAAAAAATGAAGATATTAGACTATTTTATGATTGCAAATGGTAAAGAATGTGATTAAAGGCTCTTTTCCTATTTCAAAAGTTTTAGTTTTCGAGGGTAATAGCTACGTATGTTGAAAAAATGAAGATATTAGACTATTTTATGATTGCAAATGGTAAAGAATGTGATTAAAGGCTCTTTTCCTATTTCAAAAGTTTTAGTTTTCGAGGGTAATAGCTACGTATGTTGAAAAAATGAAGATATTAGACTATTTTATGATTGCACATGGTAAAGAATGTGATTAAAGGCTCTTTTCCTATTTCAAAAGTTTTAGTTTTCGAGGGTAATAGCTACGTATGTTGAAAAAATGAAGATATTAGACTATTTTATGATTGCAAATGGTAAAGAATGTGATTAAAGGCTCTTTTCCTATGTCAAAAGTTTTAGTTTTCGAGGGTAATAGCTACGTATGTTGAAAAAATGAAGATATTAGACTATTTTATGATTGCAAATGGTAAAGAATGTGATTAAAGGCTCTTTTCCTATTTCAAAAGTTTTAGTTTTCGAGGGTAATAGCTACGTATGTTGAAAAAATGAAGATATTAGACTATTTTATGATTGCACATGGTAAAGAATGTGATTAAAGGCTCTTTTCCTATTTCAAAAGTTTTAGTTTTCGAGGGTAATAGCTACGTATGTTGAAAAAATGAAGATATTAGACTATTTTATGATTGCAAATGGTAAAGAATGTGATTAAAGGCTCTTTTCCTATTTCAAAAGTTTTAGTTTTCGAGGGTAATAGCTTTGTCTGTGGAAAAAATGAAGATATTAGACTATTTTATGATTGCAAATGGTAAAGAATGTGATTAAAGGCTCTTTTCCTATGTCAAAAGTTTTAGTTTTCGAGGGTAATAGCTATGTCTGTAGAAAAAATGAAGATATTAGACAATTTTATGATTGCACATGGTAAAGAATGTGATTAAAGGCTCTTTTCCTATGTCAAAAGTTTTAGTTTTCGAGGGTAATAGCTACGTATGTTGAAAAAATGAAGATATTAGACTATTTTATGATTGCAAATGGTAAAGAATGTGATTAAAGGCTCTTTTCCGATTTCAAAAGTTTTAGTTTTCGAGGGTAATAGCTACGTATGTTGAAAAAATGAAGATATTAGACTATTTTATGATTGCACATGGTAATAATGTGATTAAAAGCTCTTTTCCTATTTCAAAAGTTTTAGTTTTCGAGGGTAATAGCTAGTATGTTGAAAAAATGAAGATATTAGACTATTTTATGATTGCAAATGGTAAAGAATGTGATTAAAGGCTCTTTTCCTATTTCAAAAGTTTTAGTTTTCGAGGGTAATAGCTACGTATGTTGAAAAAATGAAGATATTAGACTATTTTATGATTGCAAACGGTAAAGAATGTGATTAAAGGCTCTTTTCCTATGTCAAAAGTTTTAGTTTTCGAGGGTAATAGCTACGTATTTTGAAAAAATGAAGATATTAGACTATTTTATGATTGCAAATGGTAAAGAATGTGATTAAAGGCTCTTTTCCTATGTCAAAAGTTTTAGTTTTCGAGGGTAATAGCTACGTATGTTGAAAAAATGAAGATATTAGACTATTTTATGATTGCAAATGGTAAAGAATGTGATTAAAGGCTCTTTTCCTATTTCAAAAGTTTTAGTTTTCGAGGGTAATAGCTACGTATGTTGAAAAAATGAAGATATTAGACTGTTTTATGATTGCACATGGTAAAGAATGTGATTAAAGGCTCTTTTCCTATGTCAAAAGTTTTAGTTTTCGAGGGTAATAGCTACGTATGTTGAAAAAATGAAGATATTAGACTATTTTATGATTGCACATGGTAAAGAATGTGATTAAAGGCTCTTTTCCTATTTCAAAAGTTTTAGTTTTCGAGGGTAATAGCTACGTATGTTGAAAAAATGAAGATATTAGACTATTTTATGATTGCAAATGGTAAAGAATGTGATTAAAGGCTCTTTTCCTATTTCAAAAGTTTTAGTTTTCGAGGGTAATAGCTACGTATGTTGAAAAAATGAAGATATTAGACTATTTTATGATTGCACATGGTAAAGAATGTGATTAAAGGGCTCTTTTCCTATTTCAAAAGTTTTAGTTTTCGAGGGTAATAGCTAC
This sequence comes from Artemia franciscana, assembly GCF_032884065.1. NCBI lineage: Eukaryota > Metazoa > Arthropoda > Branchiopoda > Anostraca > Artemiidae > Artemia > Artemia franciscana. The sequence goes on along the minus strand of NW_027063257.1, from coordinate 19,066 downwards.
GTATGTTGAAAAAATGAAGATATTAGACTATTTTATGATTGCAAATGGTAAAGAATGTGATTAAAGGCTCTTTTCCTATTTCAAAAGTTTTAGTTTTCGAGGGTAATAGCTACGTATGTTGAAAAATGAAGATATTAGACTATTTTATGATTGCAAATGGTAAAGAATGTGATTAAAGGCTCTTTTCCTATTTCAAAAGTTTTAGTTTTCGAGGGTAATAGCTACGTATGTTGAAAAAATGAAGATATTAGACTATTTTATGATTGCACATGGTAAAGAATGTGATTAAAGGCTCTTTTCCTATGTCAAAAGTTTTAGTTTTCGAGGGTAATAGCTACGTATGTTGAAAAAATGAAGATATTAGACTATTTTATGATTGCACATGGTAAAGAATGTGATTAAAGGCTCTTTTCCTATTTCAAAAGTTTTAGTTTTCGAGGGTAATAGCTACGTATGTTGAAAAAATGAAGATATTAGACTATTTTATGATTGCACATGGTAAAGAATGTGATTAAAGGCTCTTTTCCTATTTCAAAAGTTTTAGTTTTCGAGGGTAATAGCTTTGTCTGTGGAAAAAATGAAGATATTAGACAATTTTATGATTGCACATGGTAAAGAATGTGATTAAAGGCTCTTTTCCTATTTCAAAAGTTTTAGTTTTCGAGGGTAATAGCTACGTATGTTGAAAAATGAAGATATTAGACTATTTTATGATTGCAAATGGTAAAGAATGTGATTAAAGGCTCTTTTCCTATTTCAAAAGTTTTAGTTTTCGAGGGTAATAGCTATGTCTGTTGAAAAAATGAAGATATTAGACTATTTTATGATTGCACATGGTAAAGAATGTGATTAAAGGCTCTTTTCCTATGTCAAAAGTTTTAGTTTTCGAGGGTAATAGCTACGTATGTTGAAAAAATGAAGATATTAGACTATTTTATGATTGCACATGGTAAAGAATGTGATTAAAGGCTCTTTTCCTATGTCAAAAGTTTTAGTTTTCGAGGGTAATAGCTACGTATGTTGAAAAAATGAAGATATTAGACTATTTTATGATTGCAAATGGTAAAGAATGTGATTAAAGGCTCTTTTCCTATGTCAAAAGTTTTAGTTTTCAGGGTAAGAGCTACGTATGTTGAAAAATGAAGATATTAGACTATTTTATGATTGCAAATGGTAAAGAATGTGATTAAAGGCTCTTTTCCTATTTCAAAAGTTTTAGTTTTCGAGGGTAATTGCATTGTCTGTGGAAAAAATGAAGATATTAGACTATTTTATGATTGCAATGGTAAAGAATGTGATTAAAGGCTCTTTTCCTATTTCAAAAGTTTTAGTTTTCGGGGGTAATAGCTACGTACGTTGAAAAAATGAAGATATTAGACAATTTTATGATTGCAATGGTAAAGAATGTGATTAAAGGCTCTTTTCCTATGTCAAAAGTTTTAGTTTTCGAGGGTAATAGCTACTTTATGTTGAAAAAATGAAGTATTAGACTATTTTATGATTGCAAATGGTAAAGAATGTGATTAAAGGCTCTTTTCCTATTTCAAAAGTTTTAGTTTTCGAGGGTAATAGCTACGTATGTTGAAAAAATGAAGATATTAGACTATTTTATGATTGCAAATGGTAAAGAATGTGAAAAGTCAAAGGCTCTTTTCCGATATGTCAAAAGTTTTAGTTTTCGAGGGTAATAGATACGTATGTTTAAAAAATGAAGATATTAGACTATTTTATGATTGCAAATGGTAAAGAATATGATTAAAGGCTCTTTTCCTATTTCAAAAGTTTTAGTTTTCGAGGGTAAGAGCTACGTATGTTGAAAAAATGAAGATATTAGACTATTTTATGATTGCAACATGGTAAAGAATGTGATTAAAGGCTCTTTTCCTATTTCAAAAGTTTTAGTTTTCGAGGGTAATAGCTTTGTCTGTTGAAAAAATGAAGATATTAGACAATTTTATGATTGCACATGGTAAAGAATGTGATTAAAGGCTCTTTTCCTATTTCAAAAGTTTTAGTTTTCGAGGGTAATAGCTACGTATGTTGAAAAAATGAAGATATTAGACTATTTTATGATTGTAAATGGTAAAGAATGTGATTAAAGGCTCTTTTCCGATTTCAAAAGTTTTAGTTTTCGGGGGTAATAGCTACGTATGTTGAAAAAATGAAGATATTAGACAATTTTATGATTGCAAATGGTAAAGAATGTGATTAAAGGCTCTTTTCCTATGTCAAAAGTTTTAGTTTTCGAGGGTAATAACTACGTATGTTGAAAAAATGAAGATATTAGACTATTTTATGATTGCAAATGGTAAAGAATGTGATTAAAGGCTCTTTTCCTATTTCAAAAGTTTTAGTTTTCGAGGGTAATAGCTACGTATGTTGAAAAAATGAAGATATTAGACTATTTTATGATTGCAAATGGTAAAGAATGTGATTAAAGGCTCTTTTCCTATTTCAAAAGTTTTAGTTTTCGAGGGTAATAGATACGTATGTTGAAAAAATGAAGATATTAGACTATTTTATGATTGCAAATGGTAAAGAATGTGATTAAAGGCTCTTTTCCTATTTCAAAAGTTTTAGTTTTCGAGGGTAATAGCTACGTATGTTGAAAAAATGAAGATATTAGACTATTTTATGATTGCAAATGGTAAAGAATGTGATTAAAGGCTCTTTTCCTATTTCAAAAGTTTTAGTTTTCGAAGGTAATAGCTACGTCTGTTGAAAAAATGAAGATATTAGACTATTTTATGATTGCACATGGTAAAGAATGTGATTAAAGGCTCTTTTCCTATTTCAAAAGTTTTAGTTTTCGAGGGTAATAGCTACGTATGTTGAAAAAATGAAGATATTAGACTATTTTATGATTGCAAATGGTAAAGAATGTGATTAAAGGCTCTTTTCCTATTTCAAAAGTTTTAGTTTTCGAGGGTAATAGCTACGTATGTGAAAAAATGAAGATATTAGACAATTTTATGATTGCACATGGTAAAGAATGTGATTAAAGGCTCTTTTCCTATGTCAAAAGTTTTAGTTTTCGAGGGTAATAGCTACGTATGTTGAAAAAATGAAGATATTAGACTATTTTATGATTGCAAATGGTAAAGAATGTGAATAAAGGCTCTTTTCCTATTTCAAAAGTTTTAGTTTTCGAGGGTAATAGCTTTGTCTGTGAAAAAATGAAGATATTAGACTATTTTATGATTGCAAATGGTAAAGAATGTGATTAAAGGCTCTTTTCCTATGTCAAAAGTTTTAGTTTTCGAGGGTAATAGCTATGTCTGTGGAAAAAATGAAGATATTAGACAATTTTATGATTGCACATGGTAAAGAATGTGATTAAAGGCTCTTTTCCTATGTCAAAAGTTTTAGTTTTCGAGGGTAATAGCTACGTATGTTGAAAAAATGAAGATATTAGACTATTTTATGATTGCAAATGGTAAAGAATGTGATTAAAGGCTCTTTTCCGATTTCAAAAGTTTTAGTTTTCGAGGGTAATAGCTACGTATGTTGAAAAAATGAAGATATTAGACTATTTTATGATTGCACATGGTAAAAATGTGATTAAAAGCTCTTTTCCTATTTCAAAAGTTTTAGTTTTCGAGGGTAATAGCTACGTATGTTGAAAAAATGAAGATATTAGACTATTTTATGATTGCAAATGGTAAAGAATGTGATTAAAGGCTCTTTTCCTATTTCAAAAGTTTTAGTTTTCGAGGGTAATAGCTACGTATGTTGAAAAAATGAAGATATTAGACTATTTTATGATTGCAAACGGTAAAGAATGTGATTAAAGGCTCTTTTCCTATGTCAAAAGTTTTTGTTTTCGAGGGTAATATCTACGTATGTTGAAAAAATGAAGATATTAGACTATTTTATGATTGCAAATGGTAAAGAATGTTATTAAAGGCTCTTTTCCTATTTCAAAAGTTTTAGTTTTCGAGGGTAATAGCTACGTATGTTGAAAAAATGAAGATATTAGACTGTTTTATGATTGCACATGGTAAAGAATGTGATTAAAGGCTCTTTTCCTATGTCAAAAGTTTTAGTTTTCGAGGGTAATAGCTAAGTATGTTGAAAAAATGAAGATATTAGACTATTTTATGATTGCACATGGTAAAGAATGTGATTAAAGGCTCTTTTCCTATTTCAAAAATTTTAGTTTTCGAGGGTAATAGCTACGTATGTTAAAAAAATGAAGATATTAGACTATTTTATTATTGCAAATGGTAAAGAATGTGATTAAAGGCTCTTTTCCTATTTCAAAAGTTTTAGTTTTCGAGGGTAATAGTTACGTATGTTGAAAAAATGAAGATATTAGACTATTTTATGATTGCAAATGGTAAAGAATGTGATTAAAGGCTCTTTTCCTATTTCAAAAGTTTTAGATTTCGAGGGTAATAGCTACGTATGTTGAAAAAATGAAGATATTAGACTATTTTATGATTGCAAATGGTGAAGAATGTGATTAAAGGCTCTTTTCCTATTTCAAAAGTTTTAGTTTTCGAGGGTAATAGCTTTGTCCGTGGAAAAAATGAAGATATTAGACTATTTTGTGATTGCAAATGGTAAAGAATGTGATTAAAGGCTCTTTTCCTATTTCAAAAGTTTTAGTTTTCGAGGGTAATAGCTACGTATGTTGAAAAAAATGAAGATATTAGACTATTTTATGATTGCATATGGTAAAGAATGTGATTAAAGGCTCTTTTCCTATGTCAAAAGTTTTAGTTTTCGAGGGTAATAGCTACGTATGTTGAAAAAATGAAGATATTAGACTATTTTATGATTGCACATGGTAAAGAATGTGATTAAAAGCTCTTTTCCTATTTCAAAAGTTTTAGTTTTCGAGGGTAATAGCTACGTATGTTGAAAAAATGAAGATATTAGACTATTTTATGATTGCAAATGGTAAAGAATGTGATTAAAGGCTCTTTTCCTATTTCAAAAGTTTTAGTTTTCGAGGGTAATAGCTACGTATGTTGAAAAAATGAAGATATTAGACTATTTTATGATTGCATATGGTAAAGAATGTGATTAAAGGCTCTTTTCCTATTTCAAAAGTTTTAGTTTTCGAGGGTAATAGCTTTGTCTGTGGAAAAAATGAAGATATTAGACAATTTTATGATTGCACATGGTAAAGAATGTGATTAAAGGCTCTTTTCCTATTTCAAAAGTTTTAGTTTTCGAGGGTAATAGCTACGTATGTTAAAAAAAATGAAGATATTAGACTATTTTATGATTGCACATGGTAAAGAATGTGATTAAAGGCTCTTTTCCTATGTCAAAAGTTTTAGTTTTCGAGGGTAATAGCTACTTATGTTGAAAAAATGAAGGTATTAGACTATTTTATGATTGCAAATGGTAAATAATGTGATTAAAGGCTCTTTTCCTATTTCAAAAGTTTTAGTTTTCGAGGGTAATAGCTTTGTCTGTGGAAAAAATGAAGATATTAGACTATTTTATGATTGCACATGGTAAAGAATGTGATTAAAGGCTCTTTTCCTATTTCAAAAGTTTTAGTTTTCGGGGGTAAGAGCTACGTATGTTGAAAAAATGAAGATATTAGACAATTTTATGATTGCAAATGGTAAAGAATGTGATTAAAGGCTCTTTTCCTATGTCAAAAGTTTTAGTTTTCGAGGGTAATAGCTACTTATGTTGAAAAAATGAAGGTATTAGACTATTTTATGATTGCAAATGGTAAAGAATGTGATTAAAGGCTCTTTTCCTATTTCAAAAGTTTTAGTTTTCGAGGGTAATAGCTACGTATGTTGAAAAAATGAAGATATTAGACTATTTTATGATTGCAAATGGTAAAGAATGTGATTAAAGGCTCTTTTCCGATTTCAAAAGTTTTAGTTTTCGAGGGTAATAGCTACGTATGTTGAAAAAATGAAGATATTAGACTATTTTATGATTGCACATGGTAAAGAATGTGATTAAAGGCTCTTTTCCTATTTCAAAAGTTTTAGTTTTCGAGGGTAATAGCTACGTATGTTGAAAAAATGAATACATTAGACTATTTTATGATTGCAAATGGTAAAGAATGTGATTAAAGGCTCTTTTCCTATTTCAAAAGTTTTAGTTTTCGAGGGTAATAGCTACGTATGTTGAAAAAATGAAGATATTAGACTACTTCATGATTGCAAATGGTAAAGAATGTGATTAAAGGCTCTTTTCCTATTTCAAAAGTTTTAGTTTTCGAGGGTAATAGCTATGTCTGTTGAAAAAATGAAGATATTAGACTATTTTATGATTGCACATGGTAAAGAATGTGATTAAAGGCTCTTTTCCTATTTCAAAAGTTTTAGTTTTCGAGGGTAATAGCTATGTCTGTGGAAAAAATGAAGATATTAGACAATTTTATGATTGCACATGGTAAAGAATGTGATTAAAGGCTCTTTTCCTATGTCAAAAGTTTTAGTTTTCGAGGGTAATAGCTACGTATGTTGAAAAAATGAAGATATTAGACTATTTTATGATTGCAAATGGTAAAGAATGTGAATAAAGGCTCTTTTCCTATTTCAAAAGTTTTAGTTTTCGAGGGTAATAGCTTTGTCTGTGGAAAAAATAAAGATATTAGACTATTTTATAATTGCAAATGGTAAAGAATGTGATTAAAGGCTCTTTTCCTATGTCAAAAGTTTTAGTTTTCGAGGGTAATAGCTATGTCTGTGGAAAAAATGAAGATATTAGACAATTTTATGATTGCACATGGTAAAGAATGTGATTAAAGGCTCTTTTCCTATGTCAAAAGTTTTAGTTTTCGAGGGTAATAGCTACGTATGTTGAAAAAATGAAGATATTAGACTATTTTATGATTGCAAATGGTAAAGAATGTGATTAAAGGCTCTTTTCCGATTTCAGAAGTTTTAGTTTTCGAGGGTAATAGCTACGTATGTTGAAAAAATGAAGATAATAGACTATTTTATGATTGCAAATGGTAAAAATGTGATTAAAAGCTCTTTTCCTATTTCAAAAGTTTTAGTTTTCGAGGGTAATAGCTACGTATGTTGAAAAAATGAAGATATTAGACTATTTTATGATTGCAAACGGTAAAGAATGTGATTAAAGGCTCTTTTCCTATGTCAAAAGTTTTTGTTTTCGAGGGTAATATCTACGTATGTTGAAAAAATGAAGATATTAGACTATTTTATTATTGCAAATGGTAAAGAATGTTATTAAAGGCTCTTTTCCTATTTCAAAAGTTTTAGTTTTCGAGGGTAATAGCTACGTATGTTGAAAAAATGAAGATATTAGACTGTTTTATGATTGCACATGGTAAAGAATGTGATTAAAGGCTCTTTTCCTATGTCAAAAGTTTTAGTTTTCGAGGGTAATAGCTAAGTATGTTGAAAAAATGAAGATATTAGACTATTTTATGATTGCACATGGTAAAGAATGTGATTAAAGGCTCTTTTCCTATTTCAAAAATTTTAGTTTTCGAGGGTAATAGCTGCGTATGTTGAAAAAATGAAGATATTAGACTATTTTATGATTGCAAATGGTAAAGAATGTGATTAAAGGCTCTTTTCCTATTTCAAAAGTTTTAGTTTTCGAGGGTAATAGCTACGTATGTTGAAAAAATGAAGATATTAGACTATTTTATGATTGCAAATGGTAAAGAATGTGATTAAAGGCTCTTTTCCTATTTCAAAAGTTTTAGATTTCGAGGGTAATAGCTACGTATGTTGAAAAAATGAAGATATTAGACTATTTTATGATTGCAAATGGTGAAGAATGTGATTAAAGGCTCTTTTCCTATTTCAAAAGTTTTAGTTTTCGAGGGTAATAGCTTTGTCTGTGGAAAAAATGAAGATATTAGACTATTTTGTGATTGCAAATGGTAAAGAATGTGATTAAAGGCTCTTTTCCTATTTCAAAAGTTTTAGTTTTCGAGGGTAATAGCTACGTATGTTGAAAAAATGAAGATATTATACTATTTTATGATTGCAAATGGTAAAGAATGTGATTAAAGGCTCTTTTCCTATTTCAAAAGTTTTAGTTTTCGAGGGTAATAGCTACGTATGTTGAAAAAATGAAGATATTAGACTATTTTATGATTGCACATGGTAAAGAATGTGATTAAGGGCTCTTTTCCTATTTCAAAAGTTTTAGTTTTCGAGGGTAATAGCTACGTATGTTGAAAAAATGAAGATATTAGACTATTTTATGATTGCAAATGGTAAAGAATTTGATTAAAGGCTCTTTTCCTATTTCAAAAGTTTTAGTTTTCGAGGGTAATAGCTACGTATGTTGACAAAATGAAGATATTAGACTATTTTATGATTGCAAATGGTAAAGAATGTGATTAAAGGCTCTCTTCCTATGTCAAAAGTTTTAGTTTTCGAGGGTAATAGCTACGTATGTTGAAAAATGGAGATATTAGACTATTTTATGATTGCAAATGGTAAAGAATGTGATTAAAGGCTCTTTTCCTATTTCAAAAGTTATAGTTTTCGAGGGTAATAGCTACGTATGTTGATAAAATGAAGATATTAGACTAAAACTTTTTGAAATAGGAAAAGAGCCTTTAATCACATTCTTTACCATTTGCAATCATAAAATAGTCTATAATGCTATAATGTAATAGCTACGTATGTTGAAAAATGAAGATATTAGACTATTTTATAATTGCAAATGGTAAAGAATGTGATTAAAGGCTCTTTTCCTATTTCAAAAATTTTAGTTTTCGAGGGTAATAGCTACGTATGTTGAAAAAATGAAGATATTGGACTATTTTGTGATTGCACATGGTAAAGAATGTGATTAAAGGCTCTTTTCCTATGTCAAAAGTTTTAGTTTTCGAGGGTAATAGCTACGTATGTTGAAAAAATGAAGATATTAGACTATTTTATGATTGCAAATGGTAAAGAATGTGATTAAAGGCTCTTTTCCTATTTCAAAAGTTTTAGTTTTCGAGGGTAATAGCTTTGTCTGTGGAAAAAATGAAGATATTAGACAATTTTATGATTTCACATGGTAAAGAATGTGATTAAAGGCTCTTTTCCCATTTCAAAAGTTTTAGTTTTCGAGGGTAATAGCTACGTATGTTGAAAAAATGAAGATATTAGACTATTTTATGATTGCAAATGGTAAAGAATGTGATTAAAGCTCTTTTCCTATTTCAAAAGTTTTAGTTTTCGAAGGTAATAGCTATGTCTGTTGAAAAAAAGAAGATATTAGACTATTTTATGATTGCACATGGTAAAGAATGTGATTAAAGGCTCTTTTCCTATTTCAAAAGTTTTTGTTTTCGAGGGTAATAGCTATGTCTGTGGAAAAAATGAATATATTAGACAATTTTATGATTGCACATAGTAAAGAATGTGATTAAAGGCTCTTTTCCTATGTCAAAAGTTTTAGTTTTCGAGGGTAATAGCTACGTATGTTGAAAAAATGAAGATATTAGACTATTTTATGATTGCAAATGGTAAAGAATGTGATTAAAGGCTCTTTTCCTATTTCAAAAGTTTTAGTTTTCGAGGGTAATAGCTACGTATGTTGATAAAATGAAGATATTAGACTATTTTATGATTGCAAATGGTAAAGAATGTGATTAAAGGCTCTTTTCATATTTCAAAAGTTTTAGTTTTCGAGGGTAATAGCTACGTATGTTGAAAAATGAAGATATTAGAATATTTTATGATTGCAAATGGTAAAGAATGTGATTAAAGGCTCTTTTCCTATTTCAAAAGTTTTAGTTTTCGAGGGTAATAGCTACGTATATTGAAAAAATGAAGATATTAGACTATTTTATGACTGCAAATGGAAAAGAATGTGATTAAAGGCTCTTTTCCTATTTCAAAAGTTTTAGTTTTCGAAGGTAATAGCTACGTATGTTGAAAAAATGAAGATATTAGACTATTTTATGATTGCACATGGTAAAGAATGTGATTAAAGGCTCTTTTCCTATGTCAAAAGTTTTAGTTTTCGAGGGTAATAGCTACGTATGTTGAAAAAATGAAGATATTAGACTATTTTATGATTGCACATGGTAAAGAATGTGATTAAAGGCTCTTTTCCTATTTCAAAAATTTTAGTTTTCGAGGGTAATAGCTACGTGTGTTGAAAAAATGAAGATATTAGACTATTTTATGATTGCAAATGGTAAAGAATGTGATTAAAGGCTCTTTTCCTATTTCAAAAGTTTTAGTTTTCGAGGGTAATAGCTACGTTTGTTGAAAAAATGAAGATATTAGACTATTTTATGATTGCACATGGTAAAGAATATGATTAAGGGCTCTTTTCCTATTTCAAAAGTCTTAGTTTTCGAGGGTAATAGCTACGTATGTTGAAAAAATGAAGATATTAGACTATTTTATGATTGCAAATGGTAAAGTATGTGATTAAAGGCTCTTTTCCTATGTCAAAAGTTTTAGTTTTCGAGGGTAATAGCTACGTATGTTGAAAAATGAAGATATTAGACTATTTTATGATTGCAAATGGTAAAGAATGTGATTAAAGGTTCTTTTCCTATTTCAAAAGTTTTAGTTTTCGAGGGTAATAGCTATGTATGTTGATAAAATGAAGATATTAGACTAAAACTTTTTGAAATAGGAAAAGAGCCTTTAATCACATTCTTTACCATTTGCAATCATAAAATAGTCTATAATGCTATAATGTAATAGCTACGTATGTTGAAAAATGAAGATATTAGACTATTTTATGATTGCAAATGGTAAAGAATGTGATTAAAGGCTCTTTTCCTATGTCAAAAATTTTAGTTTTCGAGGGTAATAGCTACGTATGTTGAAAAAATGAAGATATTAGACTATTTTATGATTGCAAATGGTAAAGAATGTGATTAAAGGCTCTTTTCCTATTTCAAAAGTTTTAGTTTTCGAGGGTAATAGCTATGTATGTTGATAAAATGAAGATATTAGACTAAAACTTTTTGAAATAGGAAAAGAGCCTTTAATCACATTCTTTACCATTTGCAATCATAAAATAGTCTATAATGCTATAATGTAATAGCTACGTATGTTGAAAAATGAAGATATTAGACTATTTTATGATTGCAAATGTTAAAGAATGTGATTAAAGGCTCTTTTCCTATGTCAAAAATTTTAGTTTTCGAGGGTAATAGCTACGTATGTTGAAAAAATGAAGATATTAGACTATTTTATGATTGCAAATAGTAAAGAATGTGATTAAAGGCTCTTTTCCTATTTCAAAAGTTTTAGTATTCGAGGGTAATAGCTTTGTCTGTGGAAAAAATGAAGATATTAGACAATTTTATGATTGCACATGGTAAAGAATGTGATTAAAGGCTCTTTTCCTATTTCAAAAGTTTTAGTTTTCGAGGGTAATAGCTAAGTATGTTGAAAAACTGAAGATATTAGACTATTTTATGATTGCAAATGGTAAAGAATGTGATTAAAGCTCTTTTCCTATTTCAAAAGTTTTAGTTTTCGAAGGTAATAGCTATGTCTGTTGAAAAAATGAAGATATTAGACTATTTTATGATTGCACATGGTAAAGAATGTGATTAAAGGCTCTTTTCCTATTTCAAAAGTTTTTGTTTTCGAGGGTAATAGCTATGTCTGTGGAAAAAATGAATATATTAGACAATTTTATGATTGCACATAGTAAAGAATGTGATTAAAGGCTCTTTTCTTATGTCAAAAGTTTTAGTTTTCGAGGGTAATAGCTACGTATGTTGAAAAAATGAAGATATTAGACTATTTTATGATTGCAAATGGTAAAGAATGTGATTAAAGGCTCTTTTCCTATTTCAAAAGTTTTAGTTTTCGAGGGTAATAGCTACGTATGTTGATAAAATGAAGATATTAGACTATTTTATGATTGCAAATGGTAAAGAATGTGATTAAAGGCTCTTTTCATATTTCAAAAGTTTTAGTTTTCGAGGGTAATAGCTACGTATGTTGAAAAATGAAGATATTAGACTATTTTATGATTGCAAATGGTAAAGAATGTGATTAAAGGCTCTTTTCCTATTTCAAAAGTTTTAGTTTTCGAGGGTAATAGCTACGTATATTGAAAAAATGAAGATATTAGACTATTTTATGATTGCAAATGGTAAAGAATGTGATTAAAGGCTCTTTTCCTATTTCAAAAGTTTTAGTTTTCGAAGGTAATAGCTACGTATGTTGAAAAAATGAAGATATTAGACTATTTTATGATTGCACATGGTAAAGAATGTGATTAAAGGCTCTTTTCCTATGTCAAAAGTTTTAGTTTTCGAGGGTAATAGCTACGTATGTTGAAAAAATGAAGATATTAGACTATTTTATGATTCCACATGGTAAAGAATGTGATTAAAGGCTCTTTTCCTATTTCAAAAGTTTTAGTTTTCGAAGGTAATAGCTATGTCTGTTGAAAAAATGAAGATATTAGACTATTTTATGATTGCAAAAGGTAAGGAATGTGATTAAAGGCTCTTTTCCTATTTCAAAAGTTTTTGTTTTCGAGGGTAATAGCTATGTCTGTGGAAAAAATGAATATATTAGACAATTTTATGATTGCACATAGTAAAGAATGTGATTAAAGGCTCTTTTCCTATGTCAAAAGTTTTAGTTTTCGAGGGTAATAGCTACGTATGTTGAATAAATGAAGATATTAGACAATTTTATGATTGCAAATGGTAAAGAATGTGATTAAAGGCTCTTTTCCTATTTCAAAAGTTTTAGTTTTCGAGGGTAATAGCTACGTATGTTGAATAAATGAAGATATTAGACAATTTTATGATTGCACATGGTAAAGAATGTAATTAAAGGCTCTTTTGCTATTTCAAAACTTTTAGTTTTCGAGGGTAATAGCTACGTATGTTGAAAAAATGAAGATATTAGACTATTTTATGATTGCCAATGGTAAAGAATGTGATTAAAGGCTCTTTTCCTATTTCAAAAGTTTTAGTTTCGTGGGTAATAGCTGCGTATATTGAAAAAATGAAGATATTAGACTATTTTATTATTGCAAATTGTAAAGAATGTGATTAAAGACTCTTTTCCTATGTCAAAAGTTTTAGCTTTCGAGGGTAATAGCTACGTATGTTGAAAAAATGAAGATATTAGACAATTTTATGATTGCACATGGTAAAGAATGTGATTAAAGGCTCTTTTCCTATTTCAAAAGTTTTAGTTTTCGAGGGTAATAGCTACGTATGTTGAAAAAATGAAGATATTAGACTATTTTATGATTGCAAACGGTAAAGAATGTGATTTAAGGCTCTTTTCCTATGTCAAAAGTTTTAGTTTTCGAGGGTAATAGCTACGTATGTTGAAAAAATGAAGATATTAGACTATTTTATGATTTCAAATGGTAAAGAATGTGATTAAAGGCTCTTTTCCTATGTCAAAAGTTTTAGTTTTCGAGGGTAATAGCTACGTATGTTGAATAAATGAAGATATTAGACAATTTTATGATTGCACATGGTAAAGAATGTAATTAAAGGCTCTTTTGCTATTTCAAAAGTTTTAGTTTTCGAGGGTAATAGCTACGTATGTTGAAAAAATGAAGATATTAGACTATTTTATGATTGCCAATGGTAAAGAATGTGATTAAAGGCTCTTTTCCTATTTCAAAAGTTTTAGTTTTCGTGGGTAATAGCTGCGTATGTTGAAAAAATGAAGATATTAGACTATTTTATGATTGCAAATTGTAAAGAATGTGATTAAAGACTTTTTTCCTATGTCAAAAGTTTTAGCTTTCGAGGGTAATAGCTACGTATGTTGAAAAAATGAAGATATTAGACAATTTTATGATTGCACATGGTAAAGAATGTAATTAAAGGCTCTTTTGCTATTTCAAAAGTTTTAGTTTTCGAGGGTAATAGCTACGTATGTTGAAAAAATGAAGATATTAGACTATTTTATGATTGCCAATGGTAAAGAATGTGATTAAAGGCTCTTTTCCTATTTCAAAAGTTTTAGTTTTCGTGGGTAATAGCTGCGTATGTTGAAAAAATGAAGATATTAGACTATTTTATGATTGCAAATTGTAAAGAATGTGATTAAAGGCTCTTTTCCTATTTCAAAAGTTTTAGTTTTCGAGGGTAATAGCTACGTATGTTGAAAAAATGAAGATATTAGACTATTTTATGATTGCAAATGGTAAAGAATGTGATTTAAGGCTCTTTTCCTATGTCAAAAGTTTTAGTTTTCGAGGGTAATAGCTACGTATGTTGAAAAAATGAAGATATTAGACTATTTTATGATTTCAAATGGTAAAGAATGTGATTAAAGGCTCTTTTCCTATGTCAAAAGTTTTAGTTTTCGAGGGTAATAGCTACGAATGTTGAATAAATGAAGATATTAGACAATTTTATGATTGCACATGGTAAAGAATGTAATTAAAGGCTCTTTTGCTATTTCAAAAGTTTTAGTTTTCGAGGGTAATAGCTACGTATTTTGAAAAAATGAAGATATTAGACTATTTTATGATTGCCAATGGTAAAGAATGTGATTAAAGGCTCTTTTCCTATTTCAAAAGTTTTAGTTTTCGTGGGTAATAGCTGCGTATGTTGAAAAAATGAAGATATTAGACTATTTTATGATTGCAAATTGTAAAGAATGTGATTAAAGACTCTTTTCCTATGTCAAAAGTTTTAGCCTTCGAGGGTAATAGCTACGTATGTTGAAAAAATGAAGATATTAGACAATTTTATGATTGCACATGGTAAAGAATGTGATTAAAGGCTCTTTTCCTATTTCAAAAGTTTTAGTTTTCGAGGGTAATAGCTACGTATGTTGAAAAAATGAAGATATTAGACTATTTTATGATTGCAAATGGTAAAGAATGTGATTAAAGGCTCTTTTCCTATGTCAAAAGTTTTAGTTTTCGAGGGTAATAGCTACGTATGTTGAAAAAATGAAGATATTAGACTATTTTATGATTGCAAATGGTAAAGAATGTGATTAAAGGCTCTTTTCCTATGTCAAAAGTTTTAGTTTTCGAGGGTAATAGCTACGTATGTTGAAAAAAATGAAGATATTAGACAATTTTATGATTGCACATGGTAAAGAATGTGATTAAAGGCTCTTTTCCTATTTCAAAAGTTTTAGTTTTCGAGGGTAATAGCTACGTATGTTGAAAAAATGAAGATATTAGACTATTTTATGACTGCAAATGGTAAAGAATGTGATTAAAGGCTCTTTTCCTATGTCAAAAGTCTTAGTTTTCAAGGGTAATAGCTACGTATGTTGAAAAAATGAAGATAGTAGACTATTTTATGATTGCAGATGGTAAAGAATGTGATTAAAGGCTCTTGTCCTATGTCAAAAGATTTAGTTTTCGAGGGTAATAGCTACGTATGTTGAAAAAATGAAGATATTAGACTATTTTATGATTGCACATGGTAAAGAATGTGATTACAGGCTCTTTTCCTATTTCAAAAGTTTTAGTTTTCTAGGGTAATAACTACGTATGTTGAAAAAATGAAGATATTAGACTATTTATGATTGCAAATGGTAAAGAATGTGATTAAAGGCTCTTTTCCTATGTCAAAAGTTTTAGTTTTCGAGGGTAATAGCTACGTATGTTGAATAAATGAAGATATTAGACAATTTTATGATTGCACATGGTAAAGAATGTAATTAAAGGCTCTTTTGCTATTTCAAAAGTTTTAGTTTTCGAGGGTAATAGCTACGTATGTTGAAAAAATGAAGATATTAGACTATTTTATGATTGCAAATGCTAAAGAATGTGATTAAAGGCTCTTTTCCTATTTCAAAAGTTTTAGTTTTCGTGGGTAATAGCTGCTTATGTTGAAAAAATGAAGATATTAGACTATTTTATGATTGCAAATTGTAAAGAATGTGATTAAAGACTCTTTTCCTATGTCAAAAGTTTTAGCTTTCGAGGGTAATAGCTACGTATGTTGAAAAAATGAAGATATTAGACTATTTTATGATTGCACATGGTAAAGAATGTGATTACAGGCTCTTTTCCTATTTCAAAAGTTTTAGTTTTCTAGGGTAATAACTACGTATGTTGAAAAAATGAAGATATTAGACTATTTATGATTGCACATGGTAAAGAATGTGATTAAAGGCTCTTTTCCTATGTCAAAAGTTTTAGTTTTCGAGGGTAATTGCTACGTATGTTGAAAAAATGAAGATATTAGACTATTTTATGATTGCAAATGGTAAAGAATGTGATTAAAGGCTCTTTTCCTATTCAAACGTTTTAGTTTTCGAGGGTAATAGCTACGTATGTTGAATAAATGAAGATATTAGACAATTTTATGATTGCACATGGTAAAGAATGTGATTAAAGGCTCTTTTCCTATTTCAAAAGTTTTAGTTTTCGAGGGTAATAGCTACGTATGTTGAAAAAATGAAGATATTAGACTATTTTATGATTGCAAATGGTAAAGAATGTGATTAAAGGCTCTTTTCCTATGTCAAAAGTTTTAGTTTTCGAGGGTAATAGCTACGTATGTTGAAAAAAATGAAGATATTAGACAATTTTATGATTGCACATGGTAAAGAATGTGATTAAAGGCTCTTTTCCTATTTCAAAAGTTTTAGTTTTCGAGGGTAATAGCTACGTATGTTGAAAAAATAAAGATATTAGACTATTTTATGAATGCAAATGGTAAAGAATGTGATTAAAGGCTCTTTTCCTATGTCAAAAGTCTTAGTTTTCGAGGGTAATAGCTACGTATGTTGAAAAAAATGAAGATAGTAGACTATTTTATGATTGCAAATGGTAAAGAATGTGATTAAAGGCTCTTTTCCTATGTCAAAAGATTTAGTTTTCGAGGGTAATAGCTACGTATGTTGAAAAAATGAAGATATTAGACTATTTTATGATTGCAAATGGTAAATAATGTGATTAAAGGCTCTTTTCCTATTTCAAAAGTTTTAGTTTTCGAGGGTAATAGCTTTGTCTGTGGAAAAAATGAAGATATTAGACTATTTTATGATTGCAAATGGTAAAGAATGTGATTAAAGGCTCTTTTCCTATGTCAAAAGTTTTAGTTTTCGAGGGTAATAGCTACGTATGTTGAAAAAATGAAGATATTAGACTATTTTATTATTGCACATGGTAAAGAATGTGATTAAAGGCTCTTTTCCTATTTCAAAAGTTTTAGTTTTCGAGGGTAATAGCTACGTATGTTGAAAAAATGAAGATATTAGACTATTTTATGATTGCACATGGTAAAGAATGTGATTAAAGGCTCTTTTCCTATTTCAAAAGTTTTAGTTTTCGAGGGTAATAGCTACGTATGTTGAAAAAATGAAGATATTGGACTATTTTATGATTGCACATGGTAAAGAATTTGATTAAAGGCTCTTTTCCTCTGTCAAAAGTTTTATTTTTCGAGGATAATAGCAACGTATGTTGAAAAAATGAAGATATTAGACTATTTTATGATTGCACATGGTAAAGAATGTGATTAAAGGCTCTTTTCCTGTTTCAAAAGTTTTAGTTTTCGAGGGTAATAGCTTTGTCTGTGGAAAAGATGAAGATATTAGACAATCAAATGATTGCACATGGTAAAGAATGTGATTAAAGGCTTTTTTCCTATGTCAAAAGTTTTAGTTTTCGAGCGTAATAGCTACGTATGTTGAAAAAATGAAGATATTAGACTATTTTATGATTGCACATGGTAAAGAATGTGATTAAAGGCTTTTTTCCTATGTCAAAAGTTTTATTTTTCGAGGATAATAGCAACGTATGTTGAAAAAATGAAGATATTAGACTATTTTATGATTGCACATGGTAAAGAATGTGATTAAAGGCTCTTTTCCTATTTCAAAAGTTTTAGTTTTCGAGGGTAATAGCTTTGTCTGTGGAAAAAATGAAGATATTAGACAATTTTATGATTGCACATGGTAAAGAATGTGATTAAAGGCTTTTTTCCTATGTCAAAAGTTTTAGTTTTCGAGGGTAATAGCTACGTATGTTGAAAAAATGAAGATATTAGACTATTTTATGATTGCAAATGGTAAAGAATATGATTAAAGGGTCTTTTCCTATTTCAAAAGTTTTAGTTTTCGAGGGTAATAGCTACGTATGTTGAAAAAATGAAGATATTAGACAATTTTATGATTGCACATGGTAAAGAATGTGATTAAAGGCTCTTTTCCTATGTCAAAAGTTTTAGTTTTTGAGGGTAATAACTACGTATGTTGAAAAAATGAAGATATTAGACTATTTTATGATTGCAAATGGTAAAGAATATGATTAAAGGGTCTTTTCCTATTTCAAAAGTTTTAGTTTTCGAGGGTAATAGCTACGTATGTTGAAAAAATGAAGATATTAGACAATTTTATGATTGCACATGGTAAAGAATGTGATTAAAGGCTCTTTTCCTATGTCAAAAGTTTTAGTTTTCGAGGGTAATAGCTACGTAGGTTGAAAAAATGAAGATATTAGACTATTTTATGATTGCAAATGGTAAAGAATGTGATTAAAGGCTCTTTTCCTATTTCAAAAGTTCTAGTTTTTGAGGGTAATAGCTACGTATGTTGAAAAAATGAAGATATTAGACTATTTTATGATTGCAAATGGTAATGCATGTGATTAAAGGCTCTTTTCCTGTGTCAAAAGTTTTAGTTTTCGAGGTCAATAGCTACGTATGTTGAAAAAATGAAGATATTAGACTATTTTATGATTGCACATGGTAAAGAATGTGATTAAAGGCTCTTTTCCTATTTCAAAAGTTTTAGTTTTCTAGCGTAATAGCTACGTATGTTGAAAAAATGAAGATATTAGACTATTTTATGATTGCAAATGGTAAAGAATGTGATTAAAGGCTCTTTTCCTATGTCAAAAGTTTTAGTTTTCGAGGGTAATAGCTACGTATGTTGAATAAATGAAGATATTAGACAATTTTATGATTGCACATGGTAAAGAATGTAATTAAAGGCTCTGTTGCTATTTCAAAAGTTTCAGTTTTCGAGGGTAATAGCTACGTATGTTGAAAAAATGAAGATATTAGACTATTTTATGATTGCAAATGTTAAAGAATGTGATTAAAGGCTCTTTTCCTATTTCAAAAGTTTTAGTTTTCGAGGGTAATAGCTTTGTCTGTGGAAAAAATGAAGATATTAGACAATTTCATGATTGCACATGGTAAAGAATGTGATTAAAGGCT
>NW_027063256.1:0-39844 GCF_032884065.1 Artemia franciscana | reverse complement strand
GTCGTGTTTGTCCGCATATGACGTCTGAATTATTTCACACTAATACAAAAGAAGAAAAAAAACTAAAAAAGGTAAAAACTACAACAAAAACTAAAAAGAAAAAAAACTAAAAAAGCTAAAAAACTAAAAAAAACTAAAAAAAGGTAAAAAACTAAAAACTAAAAAAAACTGAAAAAACTAAAAAAAGGCAAAAACTAAAAAAAAACTAAAAACTAATAAAAAAACTAAAAAAGCTAAAAAACTAAAAAAACTAAAAAAACTAAAAAAAACTAAAAAAAGGTAAAAAACAAAAAAAACTAAAAACTAAAAAAGAAAAAACTAACAAAAAGGAAAAAAACTGAAAAATAAGAGAAAAAGAAAACTAAAAAAATATTAATAAATATAAAAAATATAAATATAAATATAATATAAATTAGCAATCAACAAAGCACCGAGACACAAATGACGACCGGGACACAGGGAGTATAAATGACGACCAGGACATAAGTAAAAAAAAAACTAAAAAAACTAAAAAAATGGTAAAAACTACAAAAAAACTAAAAACTAATAAAAAAACTAAAAAATCTACAAATCTAAATAAACTAAAAAAGAAAAAAAAGAAAAAAGGAAAAAAATAAAGGAGAAAAACAAAACTAAAAAACGAATGTATATACAGACCGGGACACCGGGATACAAATGACGACCGGGACACAGGGAATATAAATGACGACCGGGACACAGGGACACAACTACAATGGGGACGCCGGGGGGCACAGGGGGATATAAATGACGACCGGGACACCGGGACACAAGGAATATAAATGACGCCCGGGACACTCAAAGAGAAATCACAGACTGGAACACCGGGACACAAATGACGACCGGGACACAGGGAATATAAATGACGACCGGGACACAGGGACATAACTACAAAGGGGACGCCGGGGTGCACAGGGGGATATATAAATGACGATGGCGACTCAGGGAATGGTCGATTAGCAATCACCATCAACAAAGCTCAAGGGCAATCATTAGAATCATGAGGTATAGATCTGAATACGGATTGTTTTCCCATGGACCATTATATGTTGCATGTTCAAGAGTCGGTAAACCTGACAATCTATTTATATGCACAGACAATGGGACAGCAAAGAATGTTGTATATTCGCAAGTTTTACGTAGTTAAAAACATATATATATATATATTGTCAGGTTTACCTGACAATATAGATTGTCAGGTTTACCGACTCTTGAACATGCAACATATAATGGTCCATGGGAAAACAATCCGTATTCAGATCTATACCTCATGATTCTAATGATTGCCCTTGAGCTTTGTTGATGGTGATTGCTAATCGACCATTCCTGAGTCGCCATCGTCATTTATATATCCCCCTGTGCACCCCGGCGTCCCCTTTGTAGTTATGTCCCTGTGTCCCGGTCGTCATTTATATTCCCTGTGTCCCGGTCGTCATTTGTATCCCGGTGTCCCGGTCTGTATATACATTCGTTTTTATGGCACTTGGTATTAACCAAGTGACATATAGCAGTCGCCAATTCTGTCGGTCTGTCTGTCGGTCTGTCGGTCTGTCGGTCTGTCGGTCCCGGTTTTGCTACTTTAGGCACTTCCAGGTAAGCTAGGACGATGAAATTTGGCAAGCGTATCAGGGACCGGACCAGATTAAATTAGAAATAGTCGTTTTCCCGATTTGACCATCTGGGGGGGAGTGGGGGCCCGGTTAATTCGCAAAAAATAGAAAAAATGAAGTATTTTTAACTTATGAGCGGGTGATTGGATCTTAATGAAATTTGATGTTTGGAATGATATTGTGTCTCAGAGCTCTTATTTTAAATCCCGACTGGGTCTGATGACATTGGGGGGAGTTGGAGGGGGGAAACCTAAAATCTTGGAAAACACTTAGAGTAGAGGGATCGGGATGAAACTTGATGGGAAAAATAAGCGCAAGTCCTAGATACATGATTGACATGATCGGAACTTATTTGCTCTCTTTGGGGTAGTTGGGGGGGGGAGTAAGTCTTAAAAATTAGAAAAATGAGGTATTTTCAACTTACGAACGGGTGATCGGATCTCAATGAAATTTGATGTTTAGAAGGATATTGTGTCTTAGAGCTCTTATTTTAAATCCCGACCGGATCTGGTGATGTGGGTGGGGAGTTGGGAGGGGGAAACCTAAAACTTGGAAAACACTTAGAGTGGAGGGATCGGGATGAAACATGGTGGGAAAAATAAACACGAGTCCTAGATAGATGATTGACATAAACGGAACGGATCCGCTCTCTTTTGGGTAGTTGGGGGGGGGGGGTTAATTCTGAAAAATTAGAAAAAATGAGGTATTTTTAACTTACGAACGGGTGATTGGATCTCCATGAAATTTGATTTTTAGAAGGATATCGTGGCTCAAAGCTCTTATTTTAAATCCTGACCGGATCTGGTGACATTGGGGGAAGTTTGGGGTGGGGAGACCCAAAATGATGGGAAACGCTTAGATTGGAGGGATTTGGATGAAACTTGGTTGGAAAAATAAGCAAAAGTCTTGCATACGTAATTTACATAATTGGAACGGATCCGCTCAATTGCGGGGGGGGAGGGGTAATTCTGAAAAATAAGAAAAATAACGTATATTTAATTTACGAAGGAGTGATCGGATCTTCATGAAACTTCATATTTAGAAGGACCTCGTAACTCCGATATCTTATTTTAAATCTCAACCGGATCAAACGTAATTGGGGGGGGGGCAGTTGGGGGGACCGGAAATCTTAGAAAATACTTAAAGCGGTGAGATCAGGATGAAACTGGATGGGAAGAATAGAAACCTGTCTAAGATACGTGACTGACATAACTGGACCGGATCTGCTCTCTTTGGTGGAATTGGGAGGGGGAGGTAATTTTGAAAATTGAGGTATTTGTAACTTACGAAAGGGTGACCAGATCTTAATGAAATTTGATATTTAGAAGGATCTTGTGCTATAAAGTTCTAATTTCAAATTCCGACCAGATCCTGTGACATTCGGGGGAGTTGGAAGGGCGGATCCGCTCTCTTGGGGGAGTGGGGGCGAGGGTTAATTCTGAAAGATTATAAAAATGAGGTATTTCATTAGGTTCTTTAGGATTCTTTAGGTTTTGACCTTCTCACAAGTACCAAATGAGCTCTTGGCTCTTCCAACCTCGTACCATATGAGCTCTCGGCTCTTCCGACCTCGTCATAAGTGCCATATGAGCTCTTAGCTCTTGTTTAGTTTTGTTTTTCTCCTTTATTTTTTTTCCTTTTTTCTTTTTTTTCTTTTTAGTTTATTTAGATTTTTAGATTTTTTAGTTTTTTTATTAGTTTTTAGTTTTTTTGTAGTTTTTTACCATTTTTTTAGTTTTTTTAGTTTTTTTTTTACTTATGTCCTGGTCGTCATTTATACTCCCTGTGTCCCGGTCGTCATTTGTGTCTCGGTGCTTTGTTGATTGCTAATTTATATTATATTTATATTTATATTTTTTATATTTATTAATATTTTTTTAGTTTTCTTTTTCTCTTATTTTTCAGTTTTTTCCTTTTTTTTAGTTTTTTCTTTTTTAGTGTTTAGTTTTTTTTGTTTTTTACCTTTTTTTAGTTTTTTTAGTTTTTTTAGTTTTTTAGTTTTTTAGTTTCAATTATATATCCCGCCTGTGCCCCCGGCGTCCCCGTTGTAGTTGTTTCCCTGCGTCCCGGTCGTCATTTATATTCCCGGTCGTGATTTGTGTCTGGGTGTCCCAGTCTGTAATTTTTCTTTGAGGTTCCTGGTCGTCATTTATATTCCCTCTGTGTCGGTCGTCATTTGTGTCCCGGTCTGTAATTTATCTTTGAGTGTTTTTTCTTTTTAGTTTTTTAGTTTTTTACATTTTTTCAATTTTTTTTCTTCTTTATTTTTCAGCGTCACTATGAAGTACATATCGCCGAACCTTTGTTTTTTAACTTAAATCTGGTAGACATTGATGACCTTATCCAAGTCAAAATCCCAAACCCAATCATCATCGCTATCATTTTCAGTTTTGATATGTTTTGACTCTCGCTTTCCAGGTGGATTTTCATCTAACTGCGCGGTTTTGCGTTCTTTAGCCGCAAGCCTGTTTTCTTGCTGTTCTTGTGATTCCTCGGCACGCTTTCTTTTCTTACTTTCTCTATCAGCTGCAAGCCTGTTTTCTTGCTGTTCTTGTGATTCCTCGGCACGCTTTCTTTTCTTACTTTCTCTATCAGCAGCAAGTTTTTTGGCATAGACTCTTTGAGCAGCTTCCTCGGCTGTTGCCATTGTAGGTTCTACAATTAAACATTTTTTCGTGAACGCATGTCTTAAATACCATCAATGACGTCACCGTCATAGCAAAAATGACGACAACTAACTTCATGACGTCAGTCGACACAGAAACATGACGTCACCTGATCCACAGACAGACAGACAGACAACTTATTTTTATATATATACTAGCTGTTGGGGTGGCGCTTCGCGCCACCCCAACACCTAGTTGGTGGGGGCGCTTCGCGCCCCCCCCAAGCCCCCCCGCGCGCGTAAGTCGTTACGCGCCATTGTAGTTGTGTCCCTATGTCCCACCTGTGAATATAGATAGATATATATATATGGTTTTAACTACGTAAAACTTGCGAATATACAACATTCTTTGCTGTCCCATTGTCTTTGCATATAAATAGATTGTCAGGTTTACCGACTCTTGAACATGCAACATATAATGGTCCATGGGAAAACAATCTGTATTCAGATCTATACCTCATGATTCTAATGATTGCCCTTGAGCTTTGTTGATGGTGATTGCTAATCGACCATTCCCTGTCCCGGTGTCCCGGTCGTCATTTACATCCCCCTGTTTCCCCCGGTGTCCCCGTTGTAGTTGTGTCCCTGTGTCCCGGTCGTCATTTATATTCCCTGTGTCCCGGGTCCCGGTCGTCATTTGTATCCCGGTGTCCGGTCTGTATATACATTCGTTTTTTAGTTTTGTTTTTCTCCTTTATTTTTTCCTTTTTTTTTCTTTTTTAGCTTATTTAGATTTTTAGATTTTTTAGTTTTTTTATTAGTTTTTAGTTTTTTTTTCTTTTTAGTTTTTTTGTCCCGGTCGTCATTTATATCCCCCTGTTTCCCCCGGTGTCCCCGTTGTAATTGTGTCCCTGTGTCCCGGTCGTCATTTATATTCCCTGTGTCCCGGTCGTCATTTGTATCCCGGTGTACCGGTCTGTACTCTTTGAGTGTCGTCATTTATTTTTTTCTTTTTTAGTTCTTTTAGTTTTTACCTTTTTTAGTTTTTTTAGTTTTTAGTTTTTTAGTTTTTTACCTTTTTTTAGTTTTTTTAGTTTTTTTAGTTTTTTAGCTTTTTTATTTTTTTTATTAGTTTTTAGTTTTTTTGTAGTTTTTGCCTTTTTTTTAGTTTTTTTAGTTTTTTAGCTTTTTTATTAGTTTTTAGTTTTTTTTGCCTTTTTTTAGTTTTTTAGTTTTTTAGCTTTTTTATTTTTTTTATTAGTTTTTAGTTTTTTTTGTAGTTTTTGCCTTTTTTTAGTTTTTTCAGTTTTGACGTCACCTGATCCAGTTTTTTCAGGTGACGTCACCTGATCCACGATCCACAGATCCACAGACAACTTATTTTTATATATATAGATAGTTTTTTTTTTTTACTTATGTCCTGGTCGTCATTTATACTCCCTGTGTCCCGGTGCTTTGTTGATTGCTAATCGAACATTCCTTTTGTCCTGGTCGCTTTCTCTTTGAGTGTCGTCATTTATTAGTTTTTTCCTTTTTTTTTTTAGTTTTTTATTGGTTTTTACCTTTATTTTAGCTTATTTTTCAGTTTTTTCCTTTTTTTTAGTTTTTTTTTATTTTTTATTTTTTTTAGTTTTTTACCTTTTTTTAGTTTTTTTAGTTTTTTTAGTTTTTTAGCTTTTTTACTTTTTTTATTAGTTTTTAGTTTTTTTTTGTAGTTTTTGCCTTTTTTTAGTTTTTTCAGTTTTTTTTTTAGTTTTTTATTGGTTTTTACCTTTATAGTTTTTTTAGTTTTTTAGCTTTTTTATTTTTTTTATTAGTTTTTAGTTTTTTTTGTAGTTTTTGCCTTTTTTTAGTTTTTTCAGTTTTGACGTCACCTGATCCAGTTTTTTCAGGTGACGTCACCTGATCCATCCATCCATCCACAGACAGACAACTTATTTTTATATATATAGAAGATAGATAGATATATATATATATATATATATATATATATATATATATATATATAGACTAGCCGTTGGGGTGGCACTTCGCGCCACCCCAACACCTAGTTGGTGGGGGCGCTTCGCGCCACCCCCAAGCCCCCCCGCGCGCGTAAGTCGTTACGCGCCATTGTAGTTGTGTCCCTATGTCCCACCTGTGAATATAGATATATATATATATATATATATATATATATATATATATATATATATATATATATATATATATATATATATATATATATATATATATATATATATATATATATGTTTTTAACTACGTAAAACTTGCGAATATACAACATTCTTTGCTGTCCCATTGTCTGTGCATATAAATAGATTGTCAGGTTTACCGACTCTTGAGCATGCAACATATAATGGTCCATGGGAAAACAATCCGTATTCAGATCAATACCTCGTGATTCTAATGATTGCCCTTGAGCTTTGTTGATGGTGATTGCTAATCGACCATTCCCTGTGTCGCCGTCGTCATTTATATATCCCCCTGTGCCCCCCCGCGTCCCCTTTGTAGTTGTGTCCCTGTGTCCCGGTCGTCATTTATATTCCCTGTGTCCCGGTCGTCATTTGTGTCCCGGTGTCCCAGTCTGTGATTTCTCTTTGAGTGTCCCGGGCGTCATTTATATTCCTTGTGTCCCGGTGTCCCAGTCGTCATTTGTATCCCCCTGTGCCCCCCGGCGTCCCCGTTGTAGTTGTGTCCCTGTGTCCCGGTCGTCATTTATATTCCCTGTGTCCCGGTCGTCATTTGTATCCCGGTGTCCCGGTCTGTATATACATTCGTTTTTTCAGTTTTGTTTTTCTCCTTTATTTTTCATTTTTTTTCCTTTTTTATTTTTTTTCTTTTTTATTTTTTTTAGTTTTTTAGCTTTTTTAGTTTTTTTATTAGTTTTTAGTTTTTTTTTTCTTTTTAGTTTTTTTGTAGTTTTTACCTTTTTTTTAGTTTTTTTTAGTTTTTTTTACTTATGTCCTGGTCGTCATTTATACTCCCTGTGTCCCGGTCGTCATTTGTGTCCCGGTGCTTTGTTGATGGTGATTGCTAATCGAACATTCCTTTTGTCCCGGTCGCTTTCTCTTTGAGTGTCGTCATTTATATTCCCTATGTGCCGGTGTCTTGGTCGTCATTTGTGTCCCGATGTCCCGGTCTGTAATTTCTTCAGTTGAAAACATGACGTCAGTCGACACAGAAACATGACGTCACCTGACAGACAGACACACAGACAGACAACTTATTTTTATGTATATAGATTTCAGCGGAAATCAAATCATCAATTTCGTTCGAAGTAATTTTTTTATGTAGCCAGATTAGTATATGTGCGTGTGGCAAACCTCGTTTTTGCCATTCCACGGAGTACATCCAGCATCGCACTGACCCAAACACTTCAAGTTTTACTATGTAGTTTATCAGTGATTTCAACTTTTGCCGGAAGACACGAGCCGTAATGTCATGCCTATGAACCGCCGATTGGCCTTGAAGTAAAAGCTGCAGTATCTCGTCCCAAGATTGATTACATGTAAATGTTATAAATAAATCTGGACGACCATAGAGACGAACATACGCAATAGCATCTTGAGCATATTCATGCATATGACGGGGACTGCCAGCATATGACGAAGGTAAAATTGTTAATCTTCCAACGTTTGTGGTATTACCGTCATTTATAACTGCATCTCGCAAATGAATGTATTGTTCAGAGCGGAGCTTGGTCTGATTCAGGCGGATATATAGCAAACGTTCTGATTCAATTTTAGCATACATATCAACGACAAATTGGTGAAACAATTCACGGCATTTTAAAATATAATTTTCTTCATCCTGCCGAATCATTAGTCCTGAGGCGCAACACATTCCCATTGTTTCACCATTGAATTTCAAGGCCTTGCAATAGGGACAAATTTTTGACATTGTCCCGATTTGAACACATCTACTCAAGCTATAATCATCGACTGGGCTGTACCTGAATGCCAGGCGATAACTTTCAGGTTGCTCTGATTCCTCGGCACGCTTTCTTCTCTTACTTTCTCTATCAGCAGCAAGCCTGATTTCTTGCTGTTCTTGTGATTCCTCGGCACGCTTTCTTTTCTTACTTTCTCTATCAGCAGCAAGCCTGATTTCTTGCTGTTCTTGTGATTCCTCGGCATGCCTTCTTTTTTCACTTTCTCTTTTAGCAGCAAGTCTGCTTTCGCGTTGCTCTGGTAGTTCCTCGGCACGCTTTCTTTTCTGACTTTCTCTATCAGCAGCAAGTTTTTTGGCATAGACTCTTTGAGCATCTTCATCGGCTTTTGCCATTGTAAGTTCATCAGTCATTTTAAACTTAAACATTAATAGATTTCTACGTGAACATATATGTCTTAAATATCTTTAATGACGTCACCGTCATAGCAAAAATGACGACAACTAACTTCATGACGTCAGTCGACACAGAAACATGACGTTACCTGATCCACAGACAGATAACTTTTTTTTATATATATATATATATATATATATATATATATATATATATATATATATATATATATATATATATATATATATATATATATATATATATATACTAGCTGTTGGGGTGGCGCTTCGCGCCACCCCAACACCTAGTTGGTGGGGGCGCTTCGCGCCCCCCCCCAAGCCCCCCCCGCGCGCGTAAGTCGTTACGCGCCATAATAGTTACGCGCCATTGTAGTTGTGTCCCTATGTCCCACCTGTGAATATAGATATATATATATATATATATGGTTTTAACTACGTAAAACTTGCGAATATACAACATTCTTTGCTGTCCCATTGTCTTTGCATATAAATAGATTGTCAGGTTATCCCCCTGTTTCCCCCGGTGTCCCCGTTGTAGTTGTGTCCCTGTGTCCCGGTCGTCATTTATATTCCCTGTGTCCCGGGTCCCGGTCATCATTTGTATCCCGGTGTCCCGGTCTGTATATACATTCGTTTTTTAGTTTTGTTTTTCTCCTTTATTTTTTCCTTTTTTTTTCTTTTTTAGCTTATTTAGATTTTTAGATTTTTTAGTTTTTTTTATTAGTTTTTAGTTTTTATTTCTTTTTAGTTTTTTTGTCCCGGTCGTCATTTATATCCCCCTGTTTCCCCCGGTGTCCCCGTTGTAGTTGTGTCCCTGTGTCCCGGTCGTTATTTATATTCCCTGTGTCCCGGTCGTCATTTGTATCCCGGTGTACCGGTCTGTATATACATTCGTTTTTTAGTTTTGTTTTTCTCCTTTATTTTTTTCCTTTTTTTTTCTTTTTTAGTTTATTTAGATTTTTAGATTTTTTAGTTTTTTTATTAGTTTTTAGTTTTTTTTTCTTTTTAGTTTTTTGTAGTTTTTACCTTCTTTTTAGTTTTGTTAATTTTTTTTTTTACTTGTGTCCTGGTCGTCATTTATACTCCCTGTGTCCCGGTGCTTTGTTGATTGCTAATCGAACATTCCTTTTGTCCTGGTCGCTTTCTCTTTGAGTGTCGTCATTTATTTTTTTCTTTTTTAGTTCTTTTAGTTTTTACCTTTTTTAGTTTTTTTTTAGTTTTTAGTTTTTTTAGTTTTTTACCTTTTTTTAGTTTTTTTAGTTTTTTAGCTTTTTTATTTTTTTTATTAGTTTTTAGTTTTTTTGTAGTTTTTGCCTTTTTTTTTAGTTTTTTGTCCTGGTCGCTTTCTCTTTGAGTGTCGTCATTTATTAGTTTTTTCCTTTTTTTTTTTAGTTTTTTATTGGTTTTTACCTTTATTTTAGCTTATTTTTCAGTTTTTTCCTTTTTTTTAGTTTTTTTTTATTTTTTATTTTTTTTAGTTTTTTACCTTTTTTTAGTTTTTTTAGTTTTTTTAGTTTTTTAGCTTTTTTACTTTTTTTATTAGTTTTTAGTTTTTTTTTGTAGTTTTTGCCTTTTTTTAGTTTTTTCAGTTTTTTTTTTAGTTTTTTATTGGTTTTTACCTTTATAGTTTTTTTAGTTTTTTAGCTTTTTTATTTTTTTTATTAGTTTTTAGTTTTTTTTGTAGTTTTTGCCTTTTTTTAGTTTTTTCAGTTTTGACGTCACCTAATCCAGTTTTTTCAGGTGACGTCACCTGACACATCCATCCACACATCCATCCATCCATCCATCCACAGACAACTTATTTTTATATATATAGAAGATATATAATAGGATTCGTGTTATTGATGAATTGACTATAGAATATCAGCTTTTGCTGAGTTGTTGGCGATACATAGTTAGTTCAGTACTGAACTAACTCTTGTCGAGGCAAGACATCTGTTTTACTTCGTGATATTTCTCTTAACTGTGAAATCCTGTTTTATATCAATTACTGCATTGTTAATTCCGGGGCCCCTCATATTTGGATTTTATGAAGAAAGGGGTCCATGCCTGTAAGTTTCTTTGATATGTCAGTTTGATGAGTTGAGGAAAGAAGCGAGCGTACCGTATATTTAGCAACATATTAATTACCGATATAATACAACTAGCTGTTGGGGTCGCGCTTCGCGCCACCCAAACACCTAGTTGGTGGGGGCGCTTCGCGACCCCCCCCCAAACCAACCCCCCCCGCGCGAAAGTCGTTACGCGCCATATTAGTTACGCACCGTTGTAGTTGTGTCCTTGTGTCCCACCTGTAAATATAGATAGATGTATATATATATATTTTTAACTACGTAAAACTTGCGAATATACAACATTCTTGGCTGTCCCATTGTCTGTGCATATAAATAGATTGTCAGGTTTACCGACTCCTGAACATGCAACATATAATTGTCCATGGGAAAAACAATCTGTATTCAGATCTATACCTGATTATTCTAATGATTGCCCTTGAGCTTTGTTGATGGTGATTGCTTATCGAAGATTCCCTGTGTCCCTGTCGTCATTTATATATCCCCCGGCGTCCCCGTTGTTGTTGTTGTTTCCCTTTGTCCCGGTCGTCAATTGTGTCCCGGTGTCCCAGTCTGTAATTTCTCTTTGATTGTCGCGGTCGTCATTTATATTCCCTGTGTCCCGGTCGTCATTTGTGTTCTGGTGTCCCGGTTTGTAATTTCTCTTTGAGTGTCCTGGTCGTCATTTATATTCCCCGTGTCCCGGTCCTCATTTGTGTCCCGGTGCTTTGTTGACGGTGATTGCTAATCGAACATTCCTTGTTTCCGGTCGCTTTCTCTTTGAGTGTCCCGGTCGTCATTTATATTCCCTATGTCTCGGTGTCCCGGTCGTCATTTGTGTCCCGATGTCCCGGTCTGTAATTTCGTCAGTCGACAAATATGACGTCAGTCGACACACAAACATGACATCACTCGACACACAGACAACTTATTTTTATATATATAGATAGATTAACGATGACTGTCTCGAAAAAGTATCTCGATGAGCGTATTGACGACTTGAAGCAACTGATTGAAAATACTCGTAGGGAGAATGCAGCGTTAAAAAAAGAAAACACTGGCTTGAAATCTGCACTTGTTGCAGTTACAGACCAGTGTTTAAGAACCGAATTGTACGCTAAACGCAAGAATCTTCTTATCCATGGGATACCCAACAAGGAAAATGAAAACATTGAAGAAACTGTTGATGATTTTTTTTTATCAGAAATGTCGATATTACGGCCATCTATAGACTCGCGCCCGGCATCGGACCCTATTCTTGTATTTGTTTTAAATCTTCGACATAAGGATAATATTATGGCTAGTGTTGGTAATCTAATAAGTACAGGGAAAAGCGTCAGTATTGACCTTCCATTCGAATTGGCTAAACGTCGGAAAGAGCTTCTGAGTATGGCTTATAATTTAAGAAATTGTAAAGTTGCCTCCAATAAAGTGTTTCACACCAAGGTGGTTCAAAAGGGGACTAGATTATGGCTAGAATCCAAAAAGACTCCTAGTTCCAACTGGATCAAGGTTGATGACGCATGCTACGACCCGTTTACTCTAGTTTTCCCCTCGGCCAAAACTGATTTTGATTCTGACGCATGATCATTAGCGAGTGCTCGCTTCCACTCTATATATTATATATTAAAAAAATGTGCTGTTCTTTGTTGTTGTTTGTCTTATTGTATTTTTTCATTTTCCTTTTTTTTCTTTCTTTTCCCTCAGTATTTACACCTTCCTCTGCTATTTTACTTGTCATTTTTTTGTTGTTTCGGATCAAAATAATCAAGTTCGTTTCTTAGCCTTTTTACTTGGGAATGTTAAGCAGTTAACGTCACTGGTGTTCACACGACTACACCATGACTCTCGATCACCTGTTTTGGTAAGTGATTACGGTTAAATTTGATTCTCCGTTGGGGATTAACGCCAGTATAACATTAGGGAGATTAAATGAAAATGAATTTAAGAGAGTTAATTATAATGAAATTATAAATAATCCGGTTGGTAAAGCCCCCAATACGAGTTTTGGTTAGAATTTTGAGAATATTATTGACAGTGTTTGTGGAGGAGCTGAGATTTTGGGGCTACGAAGCTCGCTGGGGTGATGTTTTTGCGGTTGTGCATCTTAACGTTCAGGGTCTAAATTCTTCATTCGACGATATTCAATTATTATCGAATCTACGAATCTAGGGATTCGTGCCCATCAATTATCGGTCTCTGAAACATTTTAGAATGAGAATAATCAGGTACTTCTGGATATTCCCGGTTATATGTCGATTTTTCTTAACTGCAAGATGGGCAAAAAGGGTGGACTAGGATTTTACATCCAAAATAATTTTCAGGCTGTACTAAGACCTGACTTATGCACAAATAATGAAAAAATATTTGAGTCACTTTTTATTTAAATCCCAATTAACGCTAAGGAAAGGGTAATAATTGGCGAAGTATATCGTTCTCCAAGCGGATCTGCGACTGAATTTCTTGAAACACTAGAAGACGTTCTTAGGAAAGTTTTGGCTGAAAAATGTGAAGTTACATTGATGGGTGACATTAACCTTGACCTGGCGAAATCGTCATCTAGGCAGGCTTCTAATCTCTTGTCTTTACTAATTTCGTACGGATTGGCTCCTTGTATAAACATACCGACAAGGATTTCAAACCAGTCAGCAACATTAATTGACAATATTTTTTCATCGCTACACTCCATTAAGAATGAAGTACTGCTTTCTAACATTTCCGACATTTGCCAGTTTCAGCCCTGTTTCAAATCCTCCAAATCCACAAAGATTAGCCCCCCCAGGATAAACCGAGATTCTGTTGCTCACCAGTGGAGCTGGATAGATTGAAAGAAGATCTTGGTACATATAAATTGGACTTTTCTGTACCAGAAAATATTAGTTTAGGTAATTATAACGACATATTTGGCCGATTTTATGACACTGTTAAGGAAAAATTCACGTCTTATTGTCTAAAAGCTCCTTTAAAAAAATCCTCGATCAAAAAGATCAACACCTGTAGCTCCCTGGTTAACATCTGGAGTCCTAAAGTCAATAAAAAGGAAGCCTAACCTTTGGAAGGAGTACAAAAAAGACCAAATAAGGCCAAGTTAGAAGCATTTAAGTTGTACCGTAATTTTCTAAAATCAATTATTCGCATAGCTAAAACAGTATATTTTACAAAGAGATTTGTTGATTGCGGTAAAAATATAAAAAAGATGTGGGACGTGATTAAGGAATTTAGTCGGCTGTCCATGAAACCAGAAGGTCTCCCTAAGTTTAATTTTCTCATTGTAGACGATCAACTTGTAACAGAAAAAGGCCAAATTCGACATCATATCAATAAATTCTTTGAAGAGATAGGGGAAAAAACTGCTAATAGCGTTTCTTATTCCTCTGTGTCACAGTCCTGGAAGCAGTTCTTAGGTCCCTCGTGCTTGAAATCAATGGTTCTTGGGGAGGTTACGGTGCAGGAAATTAGAAATATTGTTCTGTCTTTAAAGAATTCTTCAGCAGCTTCTGACCAAATTTCTGCTAAAGTAATTAAACATATTCTTCCATCGATTATCACCCCAATCTACCATTTGATTAATAGGTCATTTCAACTAGGAGTATTTCCCCAACGTCTTAAACCTGCACGTGTGATAGCTCTCTTTAAAGGAGGTGGCCGAAAGGATCCTGGGAACTACAGGTCGATCTCTCTTTTGTCAGTGTTCTCTAAGATATTTGAAAGGGCAATGCTCAAACGTCTGGTGAGATTTCTTGAAGTTAAAATTTTTTTTTCATCAGCATCAGTTTGGGTTTCGCGCAAAGTATTCTACAGAACATGCTTGTAATAGACTTCTTCAGTTTATACGACGATCTTTAGATTCTAATTTTATTCCTGCAGCCATTTTTCTTGATGTAAAGAAAGCTTTTGACAGCCTAACACATAAGATTCTCATTGGTAAACTTTGTCATGTTGGTGTCCGTGGGTAAGCATTGTCTTGGTTCTCGTCATACCTAACTGACAGATCTATCGCCACGGAAGTTACAAACGAAAAAGTTCCAAGTGAATACGGAGTATCCCAAGGTTCTATTCTTGGGCCAACCCTCTTCCTCATCTATGTGAACGATCTCTACCGACTTATTAACACCCCAATTAGCAATGTTTGCTGTGGATTGTGTCACAAATCTTACTTTCAGGGTACGTTGGTGTTCACACCTGATAGTCGAAAAGAATTAATGGCATTTGCAGATTACACTACTTTAAGTGCTGCAGCTCCGGATGAATCATCCCTTATTCTAAAGCTTCAAGCAATGACTGAGAAAATACTCTTTTGGTTTGACATAAATCAACTAACTTTAAATGTAAAAAAGTCCTACATTCTTATTTTCTCTCGTAAAGGTGTGAGCTGCCCCACAATTACTGAGCTTCATACACCAAGAGGCTCCCTAAGTCGTCCCTCGGATCGATATATGCGAGTCCTGGGAGTTCTTTTGAATGAAAATTTATCTTTTAAGTGGCATGATCAAATAATAAGAGTGAAAATCTCCCGTGGATTTGGGATCATCCGAAAATTAAAAGGTTTATTTCCTTTCCCTATCCTCCGTCTTTTATACTCCTCTCTGATTTACCCTTATGTATGTTACTGTTCGTCTATGTGGATGTCCACATTTCCCTCGGTACTTGCTCCTATTCACAATCTTTATGAGAAAGCGGCAAGAATTCTCCAGTCGGCTACACACACTCCTCTTGACCTCCTCAAAATTAAAGATATTTATGTTTTATCTCTATCTTCGTTGGCGTATCAATACTTCCAGGGAGATTTCCCATGTTGTTTTTCGGGACAGCTCAAACTAGTAGGGGAAGTAAATTTGTATATGGTTCGTAACCGGGAGGATTTGATGATTCCAGCTAGTCCCTCGGTTCGTTCAGACTTCGGCCTGGCTGTGACTGTGGGCCGTGCTTGGAACTTGGTTCCCACTGAGAGCCGGCAGTCACGAACACTTGGCTCCTTTAAGAGACAGATGAGAAGTTTCTTATTAAAAGCTTCTAATTAAATGTTTCTTATGGTTTATTTATTATTATTTTTTCTTTTTTGGGTTGTTGTGTTGTTGGTGTTGTGTCCTCGATGATGGGAGAATTTTAATTTGTGTTTTATTGTTGGGTGATGTGAGGGTCACTGTTTCGTGGGGACTGCCGGTGAGTTGATTTCTTTTCCTTATATACTTACATTTAGATGCTGGTTAGTATGTTTATGACAAGTTTTATGATTTTTTATTTATTGTATCGTTTCCCAAGTAACGGGTCATTGAGCCCTTTGGGATATTGTTTTTGTTATTGTTATTTTATGAAAAACTAGCTGTTGGGGTGGCACTTCGTGCCACCCCCAGCCCCCCCGCACGCGTAAGTCGTTACGCGCCATATTAGTTACGCGCCATTGTAGTTGTGTCCCTGTGTCCCACCTGTGATATATATATATATATATATATATATATATATATATATATATATATATATATATATATATATATATATATATATATCTATATATATAAAAATAAGTTGTCTGTCTGTGGATGTGTGGATGGATGTGTGGATGGATGTGTCAGGTGACGTCACCTGAAAAAACTGGATTAGGTGACGTCAAAACTGAAAAAACTAAAAAAAGGCAAAAACTACAAAAAAAACTAAAAACTAATAAAAAAAATAAAAAAGCTAAAAAACTAAAAAAACTATAAAGGTAAAAACCAATAAAAAACTAAAAAAAAAACTGAAAAAACTAAAAAAAGGCAAAAACTACAAAAAAAAACTAAAAACTAATAAAAAAAGTAAAAAAGCTAAAAAACTAAAAAAACTAAAAAAACTAAAAAAAGGTAAAAAACTAAAAAAAATAAAAAATAAAAAAAAACTAAAAAAAAGGAAAAAACTGAAAAATAAGCTAAAATAAAGGTAAAAACCAATAAAAAACTAAAAAAAAAAAGGAAAAAACTAATAAATGACGACACTCAAAGAGAAAGCGACCAGGACAAAAAACTAAAAAAAAAGGCAAAAACTACAAAAAAACTAAAAACTAATAAAAAAAATAAAAAAGCTAAAAAACTAAAAAAACTAAAAAAAGGTAAAAAACTAAAAAAACTAAAAACTAAAAAAAAACTAAAAAAGGTAAAAACTAAAAGAACTAAAAAAGAAAAAAATAAATGACGACACTCAAAGAGAAAGCGACCAGGACAAAAGGAATGTTCGATTAGCAATCAACAAAGCACCGGGACACAGGGAGTATAAATGACGACCAGGACACAAGTAAAAAAAAAAATTAACAAAACTAAAAAGAAGGTAAAAACTACAAAAAAACTAAAAAGAAAAAAAAACTAAAAACTAATAAAAAAACTAAAAAATCTAAAAATCTAAATAAACTAAAAAAGAAAAAAAAAGGAAAAAAATAAAGGAGAAAAACAAAACTAAAAAACGAATGTATATACAGACCGGTACACCGGGATACAAATGACGACCGGGACACAGGGAATATAACCGGGACACCGGGATACAAATGATGACCGGGACCCGGGACACAGGGAATATAAATGACGACCGGGACACAGGGACACAACTACAACGGGGACACCGGGGGAAACAGGGGGATAACCTGACAATCTATTTATATGCAAAGACAATGGGACAGCAAAGAATGTTGTATATTCGCAAGTTTTACGTAGTTAAAACCATATATATATATATATATATATCTATATTCACAGGTGGGACATAGGGACACAACTACAATGGCGCGTAACTATTATGGCGCGTAACGACTTACGCGCGCGGGGGGGCTTGGGGGGGGCGCGAAGCGCCCCCACCAACTAGGTGTTGGGGTGGCGCGAAGCGCCACCCCAACAGCTAGTATATATATATATATATTTATATAAAAATAAGTTGTCTGTCTGTCTGTCTGTGGATCAGGTGACGTCATGTTTCTGTGTTGACTGACGTCATGAAATTAGTTGTCGTCATTTTTGCTTTGACGGTGACGTCATTAATGGTATTTAAGACATTTGTTCACGCGCAGTTAGATGAAAATCCACCTGGACAGCGAGAGTCAAAACATATCAAAACTGAAAATGATAGCGATGATGATTGGGTTTGGGATTTTGACTTGGATAAGGTCATCAATGCCTACCAGATTTAAGTTAAAAAAAACAAAGGTTCGTCGATATGTACTTCATAGTGACGCTGAAAAATAAAGAAGAAAAAGAAAACTGAAAAAATAAAAAAAATAAAAAATAATAAAAAAATAAAAAGAAAAAACACTCAAAGAGAAATTACAGACCGGGACACAAATGACGACCGAGACAGGGGGAATATAAGTGACGACCGGGAACCTCAAAGAGAAATTACAGACTGGGACACCCGGACACAAATCACGACCGGGACACAGGGAATATAAATGACGACCGGGACACAGGGACACAACTACAACGGGGACGCCGGGGGCACAGGCGGGATATATAAATGACGACCGGGACACAGGGATTGTTCGAATAGAAATTACAGACCGGGACACAAATGACGACCGGGACACAAATGACGACTGGGACACCGGGACACAGGGAATATAAAGGACACCGGGACACAAATGACGACCGGGACACAGGGAATATAAATGACGACCGGGACACAGGGACACATCATTAGAATAATGAGGTATAGATCTGAATACGGATTGTTTTTCCCATGGACAATTATATGTTGCATGTTCAAGAGTCAGTAAACCTGACAATCTATTTATATGCACAGACAATGGGACAGCGAAGAATGTTGTATATTCGCATGTTTTACGCAGTTAAAAACATATATTTATATCTATCTCTATTCACAGGTGGGACACAGGGACACAACTACAATGGCGCGTAACTAATATGGCGCGTAGCGACTTACGCGCGGGGGGGCTTGGGGGGCGCGAAGCGCCCCACCAACCAGGTGTTGGGGTGGCGCGAAGCGCCACCCCAACAGCTATAGATATATATAAAAATAAGTTGTCTGTCTGTCTGTGGATCAGGTGACGTCATGTTTCTGTGTCGACTGACGTCATGAAATTAGTTGTCGTCATTTTTGCTTTGACGGTGACGTCATTCAAGATATTTAAGACATATGTTCACGTAGAAATCTATTAATGTTTAAGTTTACAATGACTGATGAACTTACCATGGCAAAAGCCGATGAAGATGCTCAAAGAGTCTATGCCAAAAAACTTGCTGCTGATAGAGAAAGTCAGAAAAGAAAGCGTGCCGAGGAATCACAAGAACAGCAAGAAAACAGGCTTGCAGCTGATAGAGAAAGTAAGAAAAGAAAGCGTGCCGAGGAATAACAAGAACAGCAAGAAAACAGGCTTGCGGCTAAAGAACGCAAAACCGCTCAAAGATAAATTACAGACCAGGACACAAATGACGACCGACACAGAGGGAATATAAATGACGACCAGGAACCTTAAAGAAAAATTACAGACTGGGACATCCGGACACAAATCACGACCGGGAATATAAATGACAACCGGGACGCAGGGACACAACTACAACGGGGACGCCGGGGGCACAGGCGGGATATATAATTGACGACTGAGACACAGGGATTTGAATAGAAATTACAGACCGGGACACCGGGACACAAATGACGACCGGGACACTGGGACACAGGGAATATAAATGGCGACCGGGACACTCAAAGAGAAAATACAAACTGGGACACCAGGACACAAATGACGACCGGGACACAGGGAATATAAATGCTATTTATATGCACAGACAATGGGACAGCGAAGAATGTTGTATATTCGCATGTTTTACGCAGTTAAAAACATATATTTATATCTATCTCTATTCACAGGTGGGACACAGGGACACAGCTACAATGGCGCGTAATTAATATGGCACGTAACGACTTACGCGCGCGGGGGGGGCTTGGGGGGGGCGTGAAGCGCCCCACCAACTAGGTGTTGGGGTGGCGCGAAGCGCCACCCCAACAGCTAGTATCTATATATATATAAATAAGTTGTCTGTCTGTCTGTGGATCAGGTGACGTCATGTTTCTGTGTTGACTGACGTCATGAAATTAGTTGTCGTCATTTTTGCTATGACGGTGACGTCATTAATGGTATTTAAGACATTTGTTCACGGAAAAATGTTTAATTGTAAAATGACTGAAGAACCTACAATGGCAACAGCCGAGGAAGCTGCTCAAAGAGTTTATGCCAAAAAACTTGCTGCTGATAGAGAAAGTAAGAAAAGAAAGCGTTCCAAGGAATCACAAGAACAGCAAGAAAACAGGCTTGCAGCTGATAGAGAAAGTAAGAAAAGAAAGCGTGCCGGGGAATCACAAGAACAGCAAGAAAACAGGCTTGCGGCTAAAGAACGCAAAACCGCGCAGTTAGATGAAAATCCACCTGGACAGCGAGAGTCAAAACATATCAAAACTGAAAATGATAGCGATGATGATTGGGTTTGGGATTTTGACTTGGATAAGATCATCAATGCCTACCAGATTTAAGTTAAAAAAACAAAGGTTCGTCATAGTGACGTTGAAAAATAAAGAAGAAAAAGAAAACTGAAAAAAGAAAAAAGGTAAAAAACTAAAAAAAAACTAAAAAGAAAAAACACTCAAAGAGAAATTACAGACCGGGACACAAATGACGACCGAGACAGAGGGAATATAAGTGACGACCGGGAACCTCAAAGAGAAATTACAGACTGGGACACCCGGACACAAATCACGACCGGGACACAGGGAATATAAATGACGACCGGGACACAGGGACACAACTACAACAGGGACGCCAGGGGCACAGGCGGGATATATAAATGACGACCGGGACACAGGGATTGTTCGAATAGAAATTACTGACCGGGACACCGGGACACAAATGACGACCGGGACACAGGGAACATAAATGACGACCGGGACACTCAAAGAGAAATTACAAACTGGGACACCGGGACACAAAGGAAGACCGGGACACAGGGAATATAAATGACGACCGGGACACAGGGACACATCATTAGAATAATTAGGTATAGATCTGAATACGGATTGTTTTTCCCATGGACAATTATATGTTGCATGTTCAAGAGTCAGTAAACCTGACAATCTATTTATATGCACAGACAATGGGACAGCGAAGAATGTTGTATATTCGCATGTTTTACGTAGTTAAAAACATATATTTATATCTATCTCTATTCACAGGTGGGACACAGGGACACAACTATAATGGCGCGTAACTAATATGGCGCGTAACGACTTATAATTGTCCATGGGAAAAACAATCTGTATTCAGATCTATACCTCATTATTCTAATGATTGCCCTTGAGCTTTGTTGATGGTGGTTGCTAATCAAACATTCCCTGTGTCCCCATCATCATTCATATATCCCCCTGTGCACCCGAAGTCCCCGTTGTAGTTGTGTCTCTGTGTCCCAGTCGTCATTTATAGTCGACAAACATGATGTCAGTCGACACACAAACATGACGTCAGTCGACAAACACGTCCCAGTCGTCATTTGTGTCCCGGTGTCCCAGTCTATAATTTCTCTTTGAGTGTCCCGGTCGTCATTTCTATTCCCTGTGTCCCGGTCTGTATATACATTCGTTTTTGAATTGGTATATAATGAAATAAATTTTTCATTTTTTTCCTTTTTTCTTTTTAGTTTTTTTTTGGTTTTTACCTTTTTTTTAGCTTTTTAGTTTTTTTTCTTTTTTTTAGTTATATTTGTAGTTTTTACCTTTTTTAGTTTTTTTATTTTTATTTTTATTTAGATTTCTTTTTCTCCTTTATTTTTCAGTTTTTTTCCTTTTTTTAGTTTTTTTTCTTTTTCAGTTTTTAGTTTTTTTTATTAGTTTTTATTTTTTTTCTTTTTAGTTTTTTTGCTGTTATAACCCTTAATGAGTTTTTTTTAGTTTTTTTTCTTTTTTAGTTTTTAGTTTTTTTCTTTTTTTTTTAGTTTTTTTTTAGTTTTTTAGCTTTTTTTGTTTTTTTAGTAGTTTTTACCTGTTTTTTAGTTTTTTTTAGTTTTTTTTTTCTATTTTAGTTTTTTTTTCTTCTTTTGTATCAATGCTAAAGCCAAGGTTCGAACCTGGATACTCTTGGATCTAGAACCTGGAACATAACGCTTTACCAACTCAGCTACTTTGGCTTGAATACATTTACCTTTTTTATTTTTTTTTATTTTTATTTTTTTTTTTAGTTTTCTTTTTCTCCTTTATTTGTCAGTTTTTTTCCTTTTTTTAGTTTTTTTTTCTTTTTCAGTTTATAGTTTTTTTAGTTTTTTATTAGTTTTTAGTTTTTTTTTCTTTTTAGTTTTTTTGTAGTTTTTACCTTTTTTTATTTTTTTTAGTTTTTTTTTTAGTTTTTTAGCTTTTTTAGTTTTTTTAGTATTTTCTTTTTAGTTTTTTTTGTAGTTTTTATCTTTTTTGGTTTTTTTCTTCTTTTGTATTAATGCTAAAGCCAAGGTTCGAACCTGGAACCTCTCGGACCTAGAACCTGGAACATAACACTTTACCAACTGAGCTACTGTATTTGTATTTGTATCGGATTAACGACGTTTCTTGACTACTAAGGTCCCTGCGTCAGCCCTGTAGTGCATTCCTGCAGCATGGTTCGATCTCTGGGTCTCGTATTACCACGGTAAGGTCAAACCCACTGCGCCAACACAGGTAGTTATATAACTGAGCTACTTCGGCTTGAATACATTCGTTTTTGAATTGGTATGTGATGAAATAATTCAGACGTCATATGCGGACAGTGACGTCACTCGACAGACACACAGACAACTTATTTTTATATATATAGAGGATAAATAGAACTTGAACTTGAAGTTGCATCTCGCAAATATTTCTGCAACTGAAAAATCGTTTTCAAGCTATAAATATTTTGTATCTTGTTAAAAAAAAACCTCCATCTCCTTTATTTAACCTCAATAAACTTCAAAGTTTGTAAATAGTAGTTAAGGGTCAGCTTTTTTGTTATTGAAGTTTTACTGATATGAACTATCGTAGCTTATACGAACTCAGTATGTGTTCCGTCTCCCAGGATAATCAGGAAAATTTAATAACAGTGCTGCTAGCTGGAAATTTGAGATCTCAGATAGCTGGTTCTGCCTTTCTGTACATATGTGCTTGATTATTTTTGATGTTTATATAAGATTTATTTTTTCTCTTCATAAGAAAAATGTAGTAAATCCTTTCCCTTCTTTATATTTTCTCAGCTCACATCCCTCGTCAGAATTTTTTCTTTCTTGCGACTGAATTACGGCTTAGGGAGGTAGAAAGTGAAATTTCGACTTAAAACAAAATAAAAAAATATTCAGTGGATTGGGCAAGATGTATGAATTATGCTATATAAAATTAACCTAATAGTGATATTTTCAAGTATTTGTAGAATTTAAAAACCATTTGCTGTTCTGAATTCGCAAAACTAACCCCCCCCCCCCAAAAAAAAAACAGGAAGCTCTCTTGTGAGAAGAAAATTTCATGCGTACAGAGGTGACTCGAAGCATTTAGGCCAGGGGGGTAAGATCCCCTTATTTAGACAACTCCTAGATCACATTATGCGATTCAAAAAATGTACTATGCATTAATCCTTTGCCAGTTTTACTTATCTGCGGAGACAAACACGAAATTAAAACGGAATACCTCATGGGTAACTAAGAAGAGCCAAATTTGTATTTGCCTCTTCTTTGAAATAAACCATCGCTGGACAATCATGTTTAAGGCAATGGCATCAGTGAAATCTTCTTCATTCGCTAACAAGATGGGGGAATCTAGAAAAAGACAGCTATAGCAGTTCAAACTCTTAACAAACTTGAGCTTGCTGAATGTTCTTTCGGCAGCAGCATCTGCAACAGGTGCTGTCGCAGACAATTTGCAAATAAGATTATATTACTTAACCTGATGTTGCCGGCGATGCCCTTTACCTAGGACTTCCGCGAAGCAAGTAGCGCTTTGACAAACTGAAACAAAACTTCAAGCTAGAGTAGAATCAGGAGTTCTTCCCTGGCTTGAATTAACGTTGGTGCTGGCTCAAGATCTCAAACCAAAGCCCTTTCTTTTTAAAGGAGACTGAATTAAAGAGCGAAAGGGTATAATCTTGACAAGGCAAGCTCTGAGATTATATCCCATCATTATAGTCAACCTATCAAGTAGGATTCTAAAATGTTGTCTATAAAGCGGATACATTGGGATCTCGGCTTGACTCTGAGTTTGGCTGTAAAAACAAGATGGTTCAAGTCGCCAACGATGATGTCTGATGGATTCTGACTCTGGATCGACTTCCATCTTTCTGGTATTAAAATTTAAAAGTTCTAGTTGCCTTTTTAAGTAACTGAAAAACTGCAGGGCAACTAAGCCTCCTTCTCCACCCCTTATTTCTCAAAATCGTCTGATCAAAACTAAGAGAAAGCTATTTAGCCAAAAAAGAATTAATATGCAAATTTCATTTTAATAATTTATGTGTGGAGAGACAAAATCAAACATACATTAATTTAAAAACTTTTAGAAATTAAATAAAAAAAATAATTTTTTTAAATGAAAGTAAGGAGCGACAATAAAACGAACAGAAATTACTCCGTATATGAAATGGGTTGTCCCCTCCGCAATCCCCACTCTTTACCCTAAAGTTTGACTCTTTGCCACAATTCTACTTTTTAAAACAATTAAAAACTTTAGCGTAAAGAGCGAGGGATTGGGGAGGGGACAACCCATTTCCTATACGGAGCAATTTCTGTTCGTTTTAAGCTTTAATTTCGCTCATTACTTTCAGTTAAAAAACTAGTTTCTTTAATTTAATTTTTAAACCAAAGAATCAGATTTTTACAGTGATTTCATATGTATATTTTTATGAGCTTATAATCAAAGTTTAACAAACAGTTTCCGGTAACGAAATATAAGTACGGAGCGAGGCGCCTCAATAGTAGCCAAAACAGTATGAAATAAAATTTCATAGAAATAGAATCAAACGAACTGAACTCTTATATTGATTCAGAATA
Source organism: Artemia franciscana (assembly GCF_032884065.1). Classification (NCBI taxonomy): domain Eukaryota; kingdom Metazoa; phylum Arthropoda; class Branchiopoda; order Anostraca; family Artemiidae; genus Artemia; species Artemia franciscana. The sequence goes on along the minus strand of NW_027063256.1, from coordinate 15,258 downwards.
TATAAAGCTCATTAAGTTTAATGTTACCCATCAAAGGTTACGGGTAAAAAAGAAATTGCTATTTTTTTTGGAAAAGGGCCAAAACACCCTCAAAACGTCAAGCAATCCTAATGAAAATTACAGCATCAGATTTGCAAATCAAAACATCTTCTGTAGAGGCTTATACCCAATTGTGGAATCTTATATTCTTTTTTACCAGAAGAGAGATCATGGATTCGTTTTTTTTTCTAGGGGTGATTGTATCAAACCATTGATCCCCAAAGATTTAGAGGGATTATTTGATAGAAAATGAAAAGCTCTACAACTCTTTTTAAGCGGCGGGAAAGGGCATTTGGCCCCCCTGCCACGCCCCTTTCCCCCAAAGTTGCCCCATCCAAATTTTGAGATAGTCATTTATTCAACATAGTTGAAGTTTCTAGCAACTATGTCTTTGGTGATAACATGACACTGTAATTTCCAAAATGTACCATTGTTCACTTATAGTATTTACTAATAGGATGTGTATGGTTATTTTTTGGGTGGGGGGGGGGGGATATTCTTCTTGGTTGAATTTATTACGGCAGAAATTTCGGTGGAGGAGGAAGTTTTTGGGTGTGAACTTTCCAGAAAAAGTTTACCCTGGAAAAGTTAAAATATTAGGAAGGGGGGTAAACCCCCTCATATACGGAATAATTTCGACTCTTTAAAGTTTTAATATTGCTGCGTACTCTAAGTTGATTTTTTTTGTATCTAACTAGAACATACATAAGTTAGCATAATTAGGCTATAACAAAACAAGGAAAACAACATTCAAGGAGGGAAATCCCAACAAAAATATGCCTTGACATTCTATCAACAAGTAAAATTGCATCATTTTTATGCAATCCATAAAAAGGGCTATGCCGGTTTTGCATCTCACTCAGACTATCTGTCTTGGCTTTATCTCCAGTTTGCCATGGCTTGATGCTAGCAACTTGATTTTAATTCAAAAACCAACAAACTCTGACTCTGAGTACCCATGACGCGATATCTGAAGCCAATATAATAAGAAATTTTTTCCCCAGAAAGGACACATGCTTCTGCCGTCATTTGTCGTCTTGATCTTAGCATCTTATCGTAAAAAATACTGCAACTGTCTTGGCAGTGTCCAAGCACATTTTTTTTTTAAATTGGATTTCTTTTTTTGAAGTTGGTATTCTGTTAAGATTCAGCGAGGCTCTTTTCCGCTCCTGAAAAAGCACACAATTCAGAAACTAAATATAACCATAGTAAACGTGCACTTTCTACTTTGAGTTCTTCCTGGTTATGCCTCACACACTTGTGTTTCATCATTTTGGAGTCTATAGTCTAAAAAAGAGAGAGATTAAAAGGTTTGTCTGGGATTTTGTTTGTATTAAATAAATAAACAACAAGTCTTTTCTACTGGAAGTAAGGAGGGTCAGAATTTCAGATATTGACAAAATCTGAAAAGTAAAAATACATTTTTTAAGAGAAAATAGTGCAGAGCTATATTAGCCGATACGCATAGTAATATGGTAAAAGAAAGACAGGTAAAATTAAGTGCCTGATGCATTTTATTAAGGTTGAACTTCCTATCCCCTTTAGATAGGACACACCCATGTCTATGTCTACGATGCAAATTACTCCCCTACAGTTTTCTAAGAAATAAGTCCTGCTTCACTGGAGGCGACTGGTAGGATATTGAGTGTCGATGAATCTTTTCTTTCTTCGTAAAATGCTTCTGCCTTCATCTGTCGTGTTGATCTTGGCATCTTAATGTAAAAAATACTTCAACTGGCATGACAGTGTCCAAGCACAATTTTTTTAAAATTAGATTTTGTTTTTTAAAGTTGGAATTCTTTTAATATTCAGCGAAGCTCTTTTCCACCCTTGAAAAAGCACACAATTCAGAAGCTAAATAGTAGACATAGTAAATGTGCACTTTCTACTTTGAGGTCTTCCTGGTTATGCCCTCTTGCACTTGTGTTTCATCACTTTGGAGTCTATAGTCTAGAATATATGATGTCCTAAATGAGAGGCATTATTTTGAGGTTTCAAAAGACTATCACAAGCTCTATAGAGCCGAATTCGCTTTATATGTCAGTAAAAGCTAAGAAAAATAAAATTTTCAATCAGTAAATCAAGTCAAACACTTAAGATTAAATAGAAATTAAAAAAGAAAAATCATCAAAGATAAAGGGCAAATCAGTAAACTTAACATTTAAATTACAAAAACATTGCAGTAAAAAAAAAACGGCAATAGAGGAAGAGGGGAATTTGGCAAGTACATGATCACGGATCATTATTAAGGTGTTCCAGAGTAAAGGGGATAACACTTTTACGAAACCTGTAACAACTTATCGGAGAGTAAGTTGGGATTGCTAAGGAGGCTGACCTGGGGAGTTGGAGTGTAGTGGGATTGTGAAAATCAGGGAGTAAGTCCTCAGTACAGGGATTGGAAATGACTGATTTAGCAAAAAGCAGGCAAATTTTTACCCTCCTTTCTTTTAAGGTGGTAATACGTGCAGCTTTAAAGAGGATGGAGTACGGAATTTTGCCTTCTTTGTAAGTGATCCTGGGCGAATGCTTTTGGACCGACTCGATTTTGTCTGTAAGTTCATTTGAAAGTTGCGAATGCCAGACCGGACATGAATATTCCAATAATGGCCTGATAATGGATAAGTAAACACAGAGGGAATGTATCTTAGGAGATTTTAATTTGTTTAGCATCTTAAAATGGATAGTGAAAGATTTGCTTGTTTAACAATGTTGGAAACCTGTGTGCCCCACTTAAGATCATTAGAAATTGTGACACCAAGAAGCTTAACATGTTTCACTAGCATTTCGCGTGGGATCGGGTCGCAAAAAACAGGAGTAGATTTCAAGAAGTTGATCGTCATTATCGGTGATTTAGTGGGATTTACTGTCATTTTTAGATTCTTAGATTCATCCGAACATTGGGTTATGATTTCAATGGGGTCACTTTTAATATTACTACGACATACTTCAAGGATCGACAAGTAATCCACATATTTCCATCCTTATAAATTCCTAGCCAATATTGTTAATCACGACAAGAAATAAGAGTGGTCCCAATAAGGTTCCTAGGGAGGGGGTTGGAGTAAGTATTTTTGTATTTTACAACTTGCGATCTCTTTGAAAGGAACGATATAACAATATTCACTAAAAGTGGGTTAATTTCAAAGTTATCATGTAGTAAATGAATTAGGATATTGTGGTCAACTAAGTCAAATGCTTTTTGGAAATCGACTAAAACCAGGTTTAGTATTAAATTGTTTAAAGAGTAAAAAACTGGTGATTGCAAAAATATTTGAATATATTTTGACAATGGGTTAAAGCAATCCAAAAACTTAAAAAAAGAAAACCAAAAGTTTGAAGCTTAGTAGAAATTGTTGTTTGAAATTGGACCAAGGATTGTTGTTAATTAAAGAGAAATTGTTGTTAGAAATGTTGTCTGCACCAAGGAATTTCTTCGTCGGTGGAAACTGGAAGTTAAATGGAAATAAGCAGGAAATTGGAAAAATAATAAATTTCCTAACTGCTGGAAATCTTGACCCAAGCACAGAGGTTGTATGTGCTCCTCCTACCATTTATTTGGAATATGTTAGACAAACTTTACCATCATCAGTTTGTGTGGCAGCACAAAATTGCTACAAGGTTCCTAAAGGAGCATTTACTGGAGAGACTAGTCCTGCGATGATTAAAGATGTTGGAGTTGAGTGGGCCATCATAGGTCATTCTGAGAGACGAAATGTGTTTGGGGAATCTGATGAGCTAATTGGGGCCAAGGTTGGCCATGCCCTTGAAGCTGGATTGAAGGTGATCCCATGCATTGGTGAAAAACTCGAAGAAATGGAAAGTGGAAAGACAGAGGAGGTTGTTTTCTGTCAGCTGAAAGCAATTGCTGATAATATCAAGCCTGATCAATGGCAAAATGTGGTCATTGCCTATGAGCCGGTTTGGGCAATCGGTACTGGTAAAACAGCGTCTCCAGCTCAGGCTCAAGAGATCCATGTCATGCTTCGCAAATGGCTAAACGATAACGTCTCTGCAGATGTGGCTTGGAAAACACGAATTATTTATGGTGGCTCCGTAACTGCTGATAACTGTCGTGAACTTGCCAGAGAGAGAGATATTGACGGTTTTCTCGTCGGTGGCGTGTCCCTCAAGCCAGATTTTGTTCAAATTGTCAATGCCCGTCAGTAAATTGTAGAGGATTTGTTTAGTTTTTTTAATCTGATTGTTTGAGATACTTTTCTTTTATTATGACATACTGGCTGTGTTGGCTAAATGAAAGGCGGAACTGCATTGTAAATGCAACCAGCAAATTTCAGTGTAAAAGATTGGTTGAAATAAAGTAAATTGTGCATCTAAAAAAACAAACTAATTACCTATGAAAAACTTAAATAACCTTTTTCTGGATATTGAATAAAGCTGTTTGGCAAGAAAAAACTAAAAAACAGAAAAAAAAATAACAGCTAAAAAAAGAAAAAACTAAAAAAGAAAACAAATTAATAAAAAGAAGAAACAAAAAAGAAAAACTAAAACAGAAAAAAAGTAAAAAAAGAAAAAGCCAAAAAAGAAAAAACTAAAAAAGGAACTATATCTATATATATATACTAGCTGTTGGGGTGGCGCTTCGCGCCACCCCAACACCTTTTCTTTTTTCGGTTTTCTTTTTCTTATTTATTTTTCAGCTTCACTATGAAATACATATCGCCGAACCTTTGTTTTTTTAACTAAAATCTGGTAGGCATTGATGACCTTATCCAAGTCAAAATCCCAAACCCAATCATCATCGCTATCATTTTCAGTTTTGGTATGTTTTGACTCTCGCCGTCCAGGTGGATCTTCATCTAACTGCGCGGTTTTGCGTTCTTTAGCCTCACGCCTGTTTCCTTGCTGTTCTTTTGATTCCTCGGCACGCTTTCTTTTCTGACTTTCTCTATCAGCAGCAAGTTTTTTGGCATAGACTCTTTGAGCATCTTCATCGGCTTTTGCCATTGTAAGTTCATCAGTCATTTTAAACTTAAACATTAATAGATTTCTACGTGAACATATATGTCTTAAATATCTTTAATGACGTCACCGTCATAGCAAAAATGACGACAACTAAATTCATGACGTCAGTCGACACAGAAACATGACGTCACCTGTTTTTAGTTTTTTACATTTTTTCTTTTTCCAGTTTTCTTTTCTTCTTTATTTTTCAGCTTCACTATGAAATACATATCTGGTAGACATTGATGACCTTATCCAAGTCAAAATCCTAAACCCAATCATCATCGCTATCATTTTCAGTTTTGATATGTTTTGACTCTCGCTGTCCAGGTGTATTTTCATCTAACTGCGCGGTTTTGCGTTCTTTAGCCGCAAGCCTGTTTTCTTGCTGTTCTTGTGATTCCCCGGCACGCTTTCTTTTCTTACTTTCTCTATCAGCTGCAAGCCTGTTTTCTTGCTGTTCTTGTGATTCCTCGGAACGCTTTCTTTTCTTACTTTCTCTATCAGAAGCAAGTTTTTTGGCATAAACTCTTTGAGCAGCTTGCTCGGCTGTTGCCATTGTAGGTTCTTCAGTCATTTTACAATTAAACATTTTTCCGTGAAAAAATGCCTTAAATACCGTTAATGACGTCACCGTCATAGCAAAAATGACGACAACTAACTTCTTGACGTCAGTCAAAACAGAAACATGACGTCACCTGACAGACAGACACACAGACAGACAACTTATTTTTATATATATAAGATATATATGTATATACATATCTCTATTCACAGGTGGGACACAGGGACACAATTACAATGGCACGTAACTAATATGGCGCGTAACGACTTACGCACGCAGCGGGGCTTGGGGGGGCGCGAATCGCCCCACCAACTAGGTGTTGGGGTAGCGCGAAGCGCAACCCCAAAAGCTAGTATATATATATATATATATATATATATATATATATATATATATATATATATATATATATATATATATATATATATATATATATATATATATATATATTCACAGGTGGGACACAGGGATGCAACTACAATGGTGCGTAACTAATATGGCATGAAAAAAGCTAAAAAAAGAAAAAACCTAAAAAGAAAAAACTTAAAAAAGGTAAAAAACAAAAAAGAAAAAAAAAGCTAAAATCTAAAAAAAGCTGAAAACTAAAAAAAAGAAAATCTAAAAAAGAAATATATATATATATATATATATATTTATATATATATATATATATATATATATATATATATATATATATATATATATATATATATATATATATATATATATATATATATATATATATATATATATATATATATATATATAATCTAAAATCTAAAAAAGCTGCAAAACAAAAAAAAAGAGAAAAACTAAAAATGAAATATATATATATATATATATATATATATATATATATATATATATATATATATATATATATATATATATATATATATATATATATATATATATATATATATCTTTACAAATATATATATATATATATATATATATATATATATATATATATATATATATATATATATATATATATATATCTTTACAAATATATATATATATATATATATATATATATATATATATATATATATATATATATATATATATATATATATATATATCTTTAAATTTATATATAAAAAAATAAGTTGTTTCTGTGTTATGTCTGTTACACTATGTATGTTACGCCAGATTATATCTTTTATATATATAAAAATAAGTTGTATGTATTTTTGTGTTGAGGGTTTGCATATGACGTCTGAAAAATAAAGAAGAAAAAGAAAACACACTAAAATGTAAAAACTGGGAATTGAATAAATATTTCGAAATATTTTGATAATAGATTAAAGTAATTCGAAAACCTTAAAACAGATGCTTAAAACTTTGAGGTTTATTATAAATTGTTGAGCTTTAGCAAGCTTGGCACGTGAAGAGGAATTTTAGTATAGATCTTAAAATGACAGAAGAAACCGCCGAGGAAGCTGCTCAAATAGTTAATTCAAAGAGAAATTTTAGTATAACATAGTGACGCTGAAAAATAAAAAAGAAAAAGAAAACTGAAAAAAGAAAAATGGTAAAAAAACTACTAAAAACTAAAAAGAAAAAAAAACTAAAAAAAAAACTAAAATATAAAAAAATTAAAAAAAGAAAAAACCTAAAAAGAAAAAACGTAAAAAATAAAAAAAATGAAAAAAGGTAATTAACTAAAAAGAAAAAAAACTAAAAAAAACTAAAAACAAAAAAAAAACTGGGAATTGTACAAACATTTCAATATATTTTGACAATAGATTAAAGTAATTCGAAAACTTTAAAACAGATACCCAAAATTTAGAGGTTTATTATAAATTGTTGGAGCTCTAGCATGCTTGGCAGGTATAGATTTTTCCAAGTGTCAATCTTAGAATGAATATTGACAAATTGAAGAAAACAAATCAATAAAAAGAAGAAACTAAAAAAAGAAAACTAAAAAGAAAAAAACTAAGAAAAGAAAAAACTAAAAAAAAAAAAAAAAACTAAAAAGGAAACTGTATCTATGTATATATATATATATATAAATAAGTTGTATATATGTATGTTTGTTTGTTTGTGGGTTTGCATTTGACGTCAGTATAAGTATATAAGGCTTTGTATATGACGTCATTATAAGATGACACTACAGACCGAGGCACCGGGACACAAATGACGACCGGGACACAGGGAATATAAATGAAGACCGGGACACTCAAAGAGAAATTACAGACCGGGACACCGGGACACAAATGACGACCGCGACAGAGGGAATATAAATGACGACCGGGACACTCAAAGAGAAATTACAGACTGGGATACCAGGACACACATGACGACCGGGACACAGAAAATATAAATGATGACCAGGACACAAGGTCACAACTACAACGGGGACACCGGGGGCAAAGGAGGATAAATAAATGACGACGAGGACACAGGGAATGTTCGATTAGCAATCACCATCAACAAAGCTCAAGGGCAATCGTTAGAAAAATACGGTATAGATCTGAATACGAATTGTTTTCCCTAGGACAATTATTTATTTGCATGTTCAAGAGTTGGTAAACCTGACAATCTATTTATATGGACAGACAAAGGGACAGCAAAGAATGTTGTAGGATACAACAGGGATACAACTACAATGGCGCGTAACGACTTCCGCGCGCGGGTGGAAGCCAGTGGAGCGCCCCCACCAACTAGGTGTTGGGGTGGCGCAAAGCGCCACCCCAACAGCTAGTATATATATATATATATAAATAAGTTGTATGTATTCATGTTTGTTTGTTTTTGTGTTTGTATATGACTTCATTATAAGTATATAAGGTTTTGTATATGGCGTCATTATAAGATGACACTACAGACCGGGACACAAATGACGACCGGGACACAGGGAATATATATGACGACCGGGGCACTCAAAGATAAATTACAGACCGGGACACCGGGACACGATTGACGACCTGGACACGGGGAATATAAATGACGACCGGGACGCTCAAAGAGAAATTACAGACTGGGACACTGGGACACAAATGACGACCGGGACACAGGGAATATAAATGACGACCGAGACACAGGGACACAACTACAACGGGGACACCTGGGGAACAGGGGAGATATATAAATGACGACCGGGACAGAGAGAATGTTCGATTAGCAATCACCATCAACAAAGCTCAAGGGCAATCATTAGAATGATGAGGTATAGATCTGAATACGGATTGTTTTTCATATGGACAATTATATGTTGCATGTTCAAGAGTCGGTAGACCAGACAATCTATTTATATGCACAGACAATGGGACAGCGAAGAATGTTATATATTCACAAGTTTTACGTAGTTAAAAACATATATATATATATATATATATATATATATATATATATATATATATATATATATATATATATATATATATATATATATATATATATATATATATATATATATATATATATATATATATATATATATATATATATATATATCTAGATTCACAGGTGGGACACAGGGACACAACTACTATGGCGCCTAACTAATATTGCGCGTAACTAATTACGGGCGTGGGGGGCTTGGGGGGCGTGAAGTGCCCCCACCAACTAGGTGTTGGGGTGGCGCTTCGCGCCACCCCCAACACTTATTGTATATATATAAGTTTTATGTTTGTTTCTTTGTACGCATATGACGTCATTATAAGTATATAAGGGGTGATTCAAAGACAAATTTCAGTATTAATCCTACAATGGCAGAGGAAACAGCCGGGGAAGTGGCTCAAAGAGATAATGCCAAAAGGCTTGAAGCTAAAAGAGAAAGTAACAAAAGAAAGCGTGCCGAAGAATCACAAAAACAAAGTGAATCAACAAAAAGAATGATAAAAATAGCGCGGATCAAAGAGAAATTACCAAAAAAATCGTGCCAAAGAAAATCACAAGAAAAACGTGAAAACAGGCTTGCGGCTCTAAGAGAAATTACCGAAAAAAACATGTCGAGGAATCACAAGAGCAATGTGAAAACAGGCTTGCGGCTCAAAGAGATAATGCCAAAAGAAAGCGTGCTGAGGAATCACAAGTACTTCGTGAAAACAGGCTTGCGGCTTAAAAAGATGATGCCAAAAGAAAGCGTGGCAAGGAATCACAAGAGCAACGTGAAAATTATCGCCTGGCATTTACAGCCCAGTCGATGATATAGCTTGAGTAGATGTGTTCAAATCGGGACTATGTCTAAGATTTGTCCCTATTGCAAGGCCTTGAAATTTAATGGTGAAACAATAGGAATGCGTTGCGCCTCAGGAAAAGTTACACTTCCTCAACTGGCTGCACCACAAGCCATTGGAAACTTTGCTTACTGGACCTACGTCAGAATCTAAGCGTTTTTTTATTAAACGTCAGAAAATATAACTCATGTTTCCAAATGACGTCCAAATCAAGATCAATACACCGGGACACATGGAATATAAATGACGACCGGGGACCCTCAAAGGGAAATTACAGACCGGGACACAAATGACGACCGGGACACAGGGAAACAGGGAATATAAATGACGACCCGGACGCTCAAAGAGAAATTACAAACTGGGACACCGGGACACAAATGACGACCGGGACACGGGGAATATAAATGACGACCGGGACACAGGAACACATCATTAGAATAATGAGGTATAGATCTGAATACGGATTGTTTTTCCCATGGACAATTATATGTTGCATGTTCAAGAGTCAGTAAACCTGACAATCTATTTATATGCATAGACAATGGGACAGGAAGAATGTTGTATATTCGCATGTTTTACGTAGTTAAAACATACGTATATATATATATATATATATATATATATATATATATATATATATATATATATATATATATATATATATATATATATATATATATATATATATATATATATATAATATATATATATATATATATATATATATATATATATATATATATATATATATATATATATATCTATTCACAGGCGGGACACAGGGACACAACTACAATGGCGTGTAACTAATATGGTGCGTAACGACTTACGCACGCGGGGGGGCTTTGGGGGGCGCGAAGTGCCCCACCAACTAGGTGTTGGGGTGGCGCGAAGTATATATATATATATATATATATATATATATATATATATATATATATATATATATATATACTAGCTGTTGGGGTGGCGCGAAGCGCCACCCCAACACCTAGTTGGTGGGGCGCTTCACGCCCCCCCAAGCCCCCCGTGAGCGTAAGTCGTTACGTGCCATTGTAGTTGTGTCCCTGTGTCCCACCTGTGAATATAGATAGATTTATATATGTGTTTCAAACTACGTAAAAATTGCGAATATACAACATTCTTGGCTTTCCCATTGTCTGTGCATATACAAAGCCGTATGTACTAATAACGACGTCAAATGCAAACGCTCTTTTTACAAACAAACAAACATGCATACACACAACTCGTTTTTATATAGATAGATAGATAGATAGATACAATACAAATTAACTGCGTAAAACTTGCGAATATACAACATTCTTCGCTGTCCAATTGTCGCTGCATATAAATACATTTTCAGGTTTACCGACCCTCGAACATGCAACGTACAATTGTCCATGGGAAAAACAATCAGTATTAAGATCTATACCACATTTTTCTAATGAATGACCTTGAGCTTTGTTGATGGTGATTGCAAATTGAACATTCCTTGTGTCCCGGTGGTCATTTATATATCCCCCCTGTGCCCCCTGGTGTCCCCGTTGCAGTTGTGTCCCTGTGTCCCGGTCGTCATTAATATTCCCTGTGCCCCGGTCGTTATTTGTGTCGCGGTGTCCCAGTCTGTAATTTCTCTTTGAGTGTCCTGTTCGTCATTTATATTCCCTGTTTCCCGCTAGTCCTTTGTGTCCTGGTGTCCCGGTCTGTAATTTCGTCAGTCGACAAATATGACGTCAGTCGACAAAAAACTTCATGACGGACTAATGCTCAATCCTCCTAATGACGTCAGTCGACAAACATGACATCAGTTGACACAAAAACATGACGTCAGTCAACAGACATACAACTTATTTTTATATATATAGATATAGATATAGTTTCTGTTTCAGTTTTTCTTTTTTTAGTTTTGCAGCTTTTTTAGTTTTTTTAGTTTTTTTCTTTTTAGTTTTTCACCTTTTTATGACACTTGGTATTAACCAAGTGACATATAGCAATCGCAAATTCTGTCGTTCTGTCGGTCAATGTTCATTCTAACATTGACAGTTGGAAAAATCTTCACGTGCCAAGTATGCTAAAGCTCAACAATTTATAATAAACCTCAAATTTTAAGTATCTGTTTTAAGGTTTTCGAATTACTTTAATCTATTGTCAAAATATTTTGAAATATTTATGCAATTCCCAGTTTTTACATTTTTAGTTTCAGTTTTCTTTTTCTTCGTTATTTTTCAGACGTAAATACATATCGCCGAACCTTTGTTTTTTAAGTAAAATTTGGTAGGCATTGATAACCTTATCCAAGTCAAAATCCCAAACCCAATCATCATCACTATCATTTTCAGTTTTGATACGTTTTGACTCTCCCTGTCCAGGTTGATCTTCTTCTAATTGCGCGGTTTTGCGTTCTTTAGCCGCAAGCCTTTTGGCATTAACTCTCTGAGCAGCTTCCTCGGCTGTTTCTTCTGTTGTAGGATTTGGTAACATTGTATCTTTTTCAATGTTTTTCAATTTGTCAGTGTTCATTCTAACATTGACTGTTAGAAAAAAATTTACGTGCCAAGCATGCTAACACTCAACAATTTATAATAAACCTCAAAATTATAAACATCTGTTCCAAGGTTAATAATATGATTTAACGTTTTTAGCTGTATCTATCACTGATGAAGTACTATTGTAAAAATTTATGATTCTCGCCTGAGAATGGTAGAAGGGACCCTGCTCTATGATAAATTTGCCCTTTTACTTTGAAAGTAGGCATAAATTGATCTGGATTTTCGATTTGGGCACCAAACGACGTCATTTGGAAACATGAGTTATATTTTCTGATCTGTGATAAAAAACGGTTAGATTCTAACGTAGTTCCAAAGTCTTCAATGGCTCTGGTGGTGCAGCCAATAGAGGAAGTTTAACTTTTCCTGAGGCGCAACACATTCCCATTGTTTCACCATTGAATTTCAAGGCCTAGCAATAGGGACAAATTTTAGACAGAGTCTCGATTTGAACACATCTACTATAATCATCGACTGGGCTATACTTGAATGCCAGGCGATAATTTTCAGGTTGCTCTTGTGATTCCTCGGCACGCTTTCTTTTCTTACTTTCTCTATCAGCCACAAGCCTGTTTTCTTGCTGTTCTTATGATTCCTCGGCTCGCCTTCTTTTTTCACTTTCTTTTTTAGCAGCAAGTCTGGTTTCGCGTTGCTCTGGTAGATCCTCGACACGCCTTCGTTGACGTAAATTGCACATTCCTAATCTAGCATTATCTCTTGAAGCCGCAAGCCTGTTTTCACGTTGCTCTTGTGATTCCTCGACACGCCTTCTTTTTTTACTTTCTCTTTCAGCAGCAAGTCTGGTTTCGCGTTGCTCTGGTAGTTCCTCGACACGCCTTCGTTGACGTAAATTGCACATTCCTATTCTGGCCCTTTCTCTTTGAGCCGCAAGCCTGGTTTTGCTTTTTGGTAACATTCTATAACATTGACAGTTGGAGAAATCTCCACGTGCCATGCTTGCTAAAGCTCAACAATTTATAATAAACCTTAAAATTTTAAGTATATTTTTTTAGGTTTTCAAATTACATTAATCTATTGTCAAAATATTTTGAAATATTTATGCAATTCCCAGTTTTTACATTTAAACCCTAAACACAAAAATACATACAAGTTAATTTTATATATAATTTTATAATTAATAATCTATATATATAAAAATAAGTTGTCTGTCCGTTACGCCAGATTATATCTTATCTATATATAAAAATGAAACTAAACTGAAAAGCAAACTGAAACTAAAAATGTAGAAACTGGGAATTACATAAATATTTCTATATATTTTGACAATAGATTAAATTAATTCGAAAACCTTGGAACAGATGTTTATAATTTTGAGGTTTATTATAAATTGTTGAGTGTTAGCAGGCTTGGCACGTAAATTTTTTTCTAACAGTCAATGTTAGAATGAACACTGACAAATTGAAAAACATTGAAAAAGATACAATGTTACCAAATCCTACAACAGAAGAAACAGCCGAGGAAGCTGCTCAGAGAGTTAATGCCAAAAGGCTTGCGGCTAAAGAACGCAAAACCGCGCAATTAGAAGAAGATCAACCTGGACAGGGAGAGTCAAAACGTATCAAAACTGAAAATGATAGTGATGATGATTGGGTTTGGGATTTTGACTTGGATAAGGTTATCAATGCCTACCAAATTTTACTTAAAAAACAAAGGTTCGGCGATATGTATTTACGTCTGAAAAATAACGAAGAAAAAGAAAACTGAAACTAAAAATGTAAAAACTGGGAATTGCATAAATATTTCAAAATATTTTGACAATAGATTAAAGTAATTCGAAAACCTTAAAACAGATACTTAAAATTTGAGGTTTATTATAAATTGTTGAGCTTTAGCATACTTGGCACGTGAAGATTTTTCCAACTGTCAATGTTAGAATGAACATTGACCGACAGAACGACAGAATTTGCGATTGCTATATGTCACTTGGTTAATACCAAGTGTCATAAAAAGGTGAAAAACTAAAAAGAAAAAAACTAAAAAAACTAAAAAAGCTGCAAAACTAAAAAAAGAAAAACTGAAACAGAAACTATATCTATATCTATATATATAAAAATAAGTTGTATGTCTGTTGACTGACGTCATGTTTTTGTGTCAACTGATGTCATGTTTGTCGACTGACGTCATTAGGAGGATTGAGCATTAGTCCGTCATGAAGTTTTTTGTCGACTGACGTCATATTTGTCGACTGACGAAATTACAGACCGGGACACCAGGACACAAAGGACTAGCGGGAAACAGGGAATATAAATGACGAACAGGACACTCAAAGAGAAATTACAGACTGGGACACCGCGACACAAATAACGACCGGGGCACAGGGAATATTAATGACGACCGGGACACAGGGACACAACTGCAACGGGGACACCAGGGGGCACAGGGGGGATATATAAATGACCACCGGGACACAAGGAATGTTCAATTTGCAATCACCATCAACAAAGCTCAAGGTCATTCATTAGAAAAATGTGGTATAGATCTTAATACTGATTGTTTTTCCCATGGACAATTGTACGTTGCATGTTCGAGGGTCGGTAAACCTGAAAATGTATTTATATGCAGCGACAATTGGACAGCGAAGAATGTTGTATATTCGCAAGTTTTACGCAGTTAATTTGTATTGTATCTATCTATCTATCTATCTATATAAAAACGAGTTGTGTGTATGCATGTTTGTTTGTTTGTAAAAAGAGCGTTTGCATTTGACGTCGTTATTAGTACATACGGCTTTGTATATGCACAGACAATGGGAAAGCCAAGAATGTTGTATATTCGCAATTTTTACGTAGTTTGAAACACATATATAAATCTATCTATATTCACAGGTGGGACACAGGGACACAACTACAATGGCACGTAACGACTTACGCTCACGGGGGGCTTGGGGGGGGCGCGAAGCGCCCCACCAACTAGGTGTTGGGGTGGCGCTTCGCGCCAC